>NC_080718.1:25768156-25785656 GCF_019097595.1 Hemibagrus wyckioides | reverse complement strand
TTATGGATTCCAAAATCAACGTGAATCAGCCCTCTTCCGCATCCACGAGCTCACGGCTGCTTCTGATTGGCTGCTGTCTTTGTGTTTAGAACATTTTGACCCCAGAGGTTTTGCATCTTTGGCTCGAAGACCTGATCTGCTTTTGTTTCGATGCAAACTTCGGACGACATCTCCTCCTCCGACTGAAAGCCAACTAATTCCCTGATGAATTTGATATCGGACTTATTTGACTGAAAATGTCCCAGAAGTATATATATATATATTTTTTTTTTTTTTTTATATACTTATATATAAAAATAAATATAAAATAATATAATGTAAAAAAATATAAAAAATAATATAAAAATAATATAATTAATATATATATATATATATATATATATATATATATATATATATATATATATATATATATATATAATTTTTTTAAAGTAATTTCTATCTATCTATCTATCTATCTATCTATCTATCTATCTATCTATCTATCTATCTATCTATCTATCTATCTATCAAATGGGCCTGGCTTTGCTGCCTCTATCTCTTCTGTGCTGAGGTAACTACCTGCTCTGTTTTTGAGATGATGCTCAAAATCTTCATGACTTCTTTCGCAGCATGTAAACCCTCACGGATCATTAGTCAGAAAAATGGCCAGTTTTTTAGGTTTGATGTCCTTCCACGTGGACTCTTAAAAGATTCTCTAGCCAAACCTTTTTTTCCATCAGAACCGCAGTTTGGCAAAAAAGCTCAGGTTATTAGAGATTCCTGATGCACACACATACACATACACACACACGGTCCTAAAGCCGAGCCAGAAAGAGGATCGGATGGAGACAAAGAAAGAGACAGGGATGTAGTGAGGAAAGAGAAAGCAGGTTATTATGCAAAAATCTCGGAGGAAAGAATTGAATATTAGAAAGAGTACTGTGTTACATATCCTCCTGTTTATTTATCTGTTTATTTATTCATTCACATTTAAAAAAAGAAAATGTTTTTCCCGGATACTAAACCCCTCTGGTTTGTTCTGGTTGTGGTGTGTGGAATGTCCACAACAAGACGAAGACTGTTTCCAACAAATCAGCCTGAACTGCGATGCACTCAACCATCACCTGTTGAGCGCCAGACTCTAAACACAGCTCCAGCTCCACACATTACACACGTTACACACACCGCCTGCAGCCGGCTGCGTTCATCACAAACAGCACTGTTTCCAGCGCTGAGTGTGTGCACTACTGTAATATGCTTACATACCTGTGTGTGTATATATATATATATATATATATATATATATATATATATATATATATATATATATATATATATATATATATATATATATATATATATATACATATACACACACACACATACAGGTAAAATCACAAACCACATTAGGACTGTCGTGGGTTTTTGGGTGGGTTATGTAGTATTTATGTAGTTTGTTTAATTATTTAAAAAAAAAGAATTTTATAATCTAAATTATGTGTCTGAGATCATTATGGGTGAGAGAGAGAGAGAGAGACAGAGAGAGAGGGTTAGTGTGTGTGTGTGAGAGAGAGAGACTATATGTCAGTGTGTAAGAGACTGAGTTACAGTGTGCGTGTGAGATGCATTGATAGAAAAACTGTGACTGTGTGTGTGTGTTTGTGTGTGAGTGAGAGAGAGAGAGTGTGCGTGAGTGAGAGTGAGAGACTGACGTAAGAGACTGACGTGAGACAGAATGACGTGACACAGACTGGTGTGAGACAGAATGACATAAGACAGACTGGTGTGAGAAAGAAAAAAAAATCCTCTCCCTCAAAAGAACAAACAAAACAACGAGTAATTATTTAACCCTTTAATATTAATATTATAAATATTATAATAAATATATCAATATAAGTCTACTCAGTTCATCAGCTCACCATTTATCATTCATCATATTTATCTGTCATCATCATCAGTCACGCTGGTCTCTAGGAACTTATAAAAAGATGCTCTAACTTATTAAGCCTGTTTTTTGGCACAAAAACTATATTTTTTGCGCTATGCTATGAATCTTTTTTTTATTTTTAGCACTTAAATTCTATTTTTTTTTTCACCACTTATTTTTTTTATTTTCAGCACTTAATGTCTATTTTTTATTTTCAGCACTTATTTTTATTTTCATTTTCAGCACTTACTTTTTATTTTCATTTTCAGCACTTATTTATTTTCATAATTTTTAGCACTTATTTTCAGCACTTATTCTTTTCATTTTCAGCACTTATTTTTTTATTTTCACCACTTATTTTTTATTTTCACCACTTATTTTCTATTTTTATTTTCACCACTTATTTTCTATTTTCATAATTTTTTAGCACTTATTTTCTATTTTTATTTTCAGCACTTGTTTTCATTTTCAGCACCTATTTTTTTATTTTCAGCATTTTTTATTTTCAGCACTTATTTTCTATTTTTATTTTCACCACTTATTTTTTATTTTCACCACTTATTTTCCATTTTTATTTTCAGCACTTATTTTCTATTGTTATTTTCAGCAATTATTTTTTTATTTTCACCACTTATTTTTTATTTTCACCACTTATTTTCTATTTTTATTTTCAGCACTTAATTTTTATTTTCACCACTGATTTTCTGTTTTTATTTTCACCACTTATTTTCTATTGTTATTTTCAGCAATTATTTTTTTATTGTCACCACTTATTTTCTATTTTTATTTTCAGCACTTATTTTCTATTGTTATTTTCAGCAATTATTTTTTTATTTTCACCACTTATTTTTTATTTTTATTTTCAGCACTTATTTTCTATTGTTATTTTCAGCAATTATTTTTTTATTTTCACCACTTATTTTTTATTTTTATTTTCACCACTTATTTTTTATTTTCACCACTTATTTTCTATTTTTATTTTCAGCACTTAATTTTTATTTTCACCACTGATTTTCTGTTTTTATTTTCACCACTTATTTTCTATTTTTATTTTCAGCACTTAATTTTTATTTTCACCACTGATTTTCTGTTTTTATTTTCACCACTTATTTTCTATTTTTATTTTCAGCACTTCATTTCTTATTTTCAGCACTTATTTTTTTACTTTTATTTTCAGCACTTATGTTTGCTCAGGATTTCGAAACTAAAACATGTCTCGTATGTAATCCCTGTTTTTTTCCTTCTGCACCAAAATCCATGAAGACATGTGCTTTCATGATTTTTTTTCAAAGCTATATAATATAACCAAGGCTTAAAGGATTGACCTGAAATCCAGTGAAATGCTCGCTCAGGCTTTGGCCCGGTTCTGTCTCTGGCACCCGAGCCGAGGCTCCTGGTGGAGTGTGTGAGATGAGAAATGAAGTCTGATGAGAGATGACGGTGTAGAGTGTGTAGAGGAAGAGCAGAGTACACTTAAGACCTCGGAGCGCTACGGGTCCAAATGTGATGAATTTTTCCACATGAAGGTAGCAGTGTGTGGGAAGTTGTCAGAGCTGACATGAGGGTTTCTACCCAATTGAGGATATACGTCTCTCGTGGTCTGGGGTGAAATTTAGCCAAAGAGTTTGAAGAAGGGTCCAGGAAGCAAAGCCAGACTTATTCTATAAATAAATAAATAAACCTCCTTATGGAAAATGTCACCATTTCAAATCCATTTTCCCAACTTTTGATTATGTGAAATGTCCATCAAACAAGTTTCACTATAGAAACAAACTATATTATAGAAAACCATCCGCCAATTTTAATCTAGACTTTAACTGGTTTCATGACTGCATTGGTGATCTTCTGGACTTATGGGACAACAATCAGGCCTAATATTATGACCACCTGCCTAATATTGTGTTGGTCCACCTTTTGCTGCCAACACAACAAACTGTGATGCACTGTGTATTCTGACACCTTTCTATCAGAACCACCATTAACTTCTTCAGCAAATTGAGTAACAGTAGCTCGTCTGTTGGATTGGATCACACGGGTCAGCCTTTGCTCCCAACGTGCATCAATGACCCTTGGCCGTCCATGACCCTGTCACCGGTTCACCATTGTTCCTTCCTTGGACCACTTTTGATAGATACTGACCACTGCAGACCGGGAACACCCCACAAGAGCTGCAGTTTTGGAGATGTTTCTCACTCCATTTCTGAGAGAGGATAAATAAATAAAAGCAGGGAGATTAATCGTCTGGTAACCTGGTGTAGTCAGAACAACCTGGAGCTTATTGCTGTGAACACACTGGAGATGGTTGTTGACTTTAGGAAGAACCCAGAACCACCTCTACACCAATAACACTAGATGACCCTTCAGTCAATACTGTATACTGTGGGAACCATCATCACCCAGGATCTCAAGTGGGTGCTGCATATAGACTGTTTAATTAAAAAAGAAAGCGCACCAGCTTCAGCTAAAGAAGTTCAGCCTACCAAAGACAATGATGGTGCTCTTCTTACACCTGAACTCCAGGCATTAGCCTGGCATACACATAATACATCCCATAACCTTGTGCTCCAGTACATCTGATTAAATGCACCTCATCATCTAGTGCTCGCTAATGTTATGAACAGCAGCCACGCTAATTCTTTTCCACTTGTTTCCCTTTTTCTACCCATCTCGAGGCATCTAGAGATTGTGCCAGCTCCAATAGAGCTTCAGTGAGAAGAGGCCAACCCTGCAAAGATCCTCAGGCATCCAGAGATGGACCAGCTTCAGCTGGATTCTGCTTCGTGAGGATTTTGGGTATTCAAAGCAACGATGCCAACATTATGTGGACTTTGAGGACAACAACAACCTCTTCATTAATACACACACAACAACAACATTCTACATATGCTGTATCTCCATCACACAACTCCAACTGACTGTACATGACTGTAGAAAGGACATTGTTTATAATCACACTCTCCGGTATGACCCAAATGAGGATGAGGTTCACTTTTGAGTCTGGTTCCTCTCAAGATTTCTTCCTCATACCAGCTAAATGAGTTGCCAGAGTCGCCTCAGGCTTGTTTGCTAGGAATGATTTTGTCTAACAGCTAGGACTTTTGTACTATATGTTATGTTCTGTAAAGCTGCTTTAAGACAATGTCCATTGTTAAAAGCGCTATACAAATAAAATTGAACTCCCTGACCACCTGCTACGCTGCTGCCACTACCAGAGACTAAACCAGACTGCCATTCCCTGTGGGTCATTCACTCTGCAGAGAAGGTGATTGGCTGGTGAATTTACCACACCTTCAGGACCTGTACAGCTCCAGGACCCTGAAGCAGCCAGTTAAGATTAAATGGCTGACCCCCTCTCAAACTGGACACAATATTTTCTTACTTATAATTATTGTTTCGATTTTGTATTGTTGTGCACCAGAAACAGCCTTTATTTGTCACATATACATTACAGCACAGTGAAATTCTTTCTTCGCATATCCCATCCTTGGAGGTTGGGGTCAGAGCGCAGGGTCAGCCATGATACGGCGCCCCTGGAGCAGAGAGGGCCCAACAGTGGCAACTTGGCGGTGCTGGGGCTTGAACCCCTGATCTTCCAGTCAATGACCCAGAGCCTTAACCACTTGAGCCACCACTGCCCACCAATACACCAAGGCAAATTCCTTGTTCATGTAAAACCCACAGTACTTAGCAATAAAGCTAATTCTGATAAACATTTTTCTAAAGTTATCAATGAATTTGATGTCGCTGGTAAACCAGGATGTTCCATGTTCAAATTCCGGAACATTCCCAGACCCTTTAATTTGATTTCAAACTGGTCCTGTCCGTGAAGGAAATCTTTACAGTAAGGTACGAACAAACCTGCTGTCTTAAATCACGGTTAAGCGCAAGCTCCTGAAGCTGGAACCGAGACACTTATCTGGATTTCAAGAGCACTCTCAGACTAACTGCAAACATTCATCACGCCACTTACAGGAAACAGCGTCGTTTCATCGCGGCACCAGATCGTAAAACCGCCATGTGCTAAATCCAGACTAGCACACACTTACGTTTGGAATGATATAAATGCTCGTGTGATGCTGAGGAAGATTCGGAAGCATGGCTGTTACATAACCGATTGTTTATTTTCAAACGTTTTATAGTTCGGTTTTGCCGACATCAGCATCTGGATCATTCACCGGATACATTGTTGGAATTTTTGTGTGTCCAGCTATTTGCGTCATTCCTAAGATTTTTTTACACAAGGATGCAGGAACAACAAAGTCATTTCTAGTGGACTTCATAGAATTTATGATTCACACTTGAGTTTGTTTTGTTTTTCTTTTTACGTTATGTTCTTGGAGTTTGATGCCTCATAAATGATGCAAAAGCTGCCAAAACTCTGACGTGAACAGCTCCCAAGACACACACACACACGCACACACGCACACAGACACACAGACACACACACACACGCACACAGACGCACACAGACACACACGCACACGCACACAGACGCACACGCACACGCACACAGTAACCCTAGCACTCTTACTAGTCTTAGCTAGTTTCAGCTGACGATTTATGATCAGGAATGTAGATGAAATACAGGTTGGTGTCAGTGATGAGGTGGGTGAGTTGGCACAAGCAGCTCAACAAGATAGATGGATGGATTTATGGATAGTTGGATGGATGGATGGATGGATGGATGGAGTGAGTGAGGAAGGGATGGGTGGATGGATGGATGGATGCATGGATGGAGGACTGGTTGGAGGAAAGAAGTGAGGGGTGAGGGATTGGCTAGTGCGATGGATGGATGGATGGATGGATGAATATAAAGGGAAGGAAACAGATATATAGATGTATGGATGGCTGGTTGGAGGATTGGCTGGAGGGAGAGAGCATGTGATGGAGGACTGGATGGAGTAAGAGAGGTATGGATGGAGGTATGGAGAGATGGCGATATGAAGAGATGGATGGATGGAGATATGGAGGTATGGATGGGCGATTGGATGGAGAGAGGGATAGATGGAGGGATGGTGGAATGAAGGGAGCGATGGATGGAGAGTTGGATGGAGGGAGGGATGGATGAAAGGATGGAGGGATGAAGGGAGAGCTGGATGGAGGATTGGCAGGAGAGAGGGATGGATGGAGGGATGGATGGATGGAGTGATGAAGGGATGGATGGATGGATGACAGGATAGATGGATAGATGAATGACTAACACTGGAATATCAGTATAACATTATTTGTCAGTATAACAGAAGTCAGGCTGCAGGCCTCAGGAGGGTTTAGAAGTAACCACTAAAATCACAGTGCTGGTTTATTTAGAGAGCAGGATTCTCATCAGTCTTCAATTTTAGAAGCAGATTCCTGCTGTAGCTTTACAGCTTCCCTTCACTGGAACCAAGAGGCTCAAACCCTGTTCCACCATGACGCAGTCCACAAAGCTCCTGATCTCCATGAAGACATGGTGTGGAGGTTCAGGTTGGAGTGAAAGATCTGGAGTGTCCTGCACAGAGCCCTGACTCTGACTCAACCCCTTTGACTTGAACACCTTCAGGATGAACTGGAACTGGAGCCTCATCACCTGTCTGATCTCACTGATGCTCACTAACGTAGCTGAATAAACACAAATCCCCATCATCTAGTGAAAAGAAAAGAAGAGTGGAGTTTATTATACCAGGAACGGGAGACTTGGGGAAAAAAGTAAAAAATAAGGGTGTAAGATTATAGGAATGTAATTCCTTGGAACTTTTATATGAGACATAAGACAAGCTCCACAGCTAATAGTTTTAAGCCCCGCCCACAAAACAGTCCTAAGCTTTACTCAAGTATTTAAGACCAAGCCTGTAAGTCTGCAATCTGCCTGTCTTCCCTTGTTTCCATTTACAAAAATAGGACTGAGACAGAAGAGACAACTTTTTTGCCAACTTAGGGGGAAAAAAAAGTTCAAGGAGTGTCCATCAAATGACTACTTCCTGTAAAAAGTACCTGATGGCTGCCTTGCACGGCTGGGGTTTGGGACACAGCCCGATCCAATCAAGGCTACAGAGAGCGATACGGCTACGAGCGCCATGGTGCAGCGCTGTAAGATATTCTGTGGGAAAAAAATCTGACTCCACGTCTTCTACAGGAAGAGGCTCATTATGGAGGTATTCGGTGGAAACATGTCTGAGTGATATTAAAGCACAGGGACCGAGAGGAAACTAAGGGAGAGGCTGGAGGAGCCGTGCTGCTGCTGTAATTCCCCTCGCTCCCTGCATGCTCACTAAAGCCAAAGCTATCTATACATCTAGGGCTTTGTTGCCTTTCTGCTGTTTTTGGCTGATCGCTGCAGATGGAGCAGATCAGGGAGAGACCACACACACACACACTCACACACTCACACACTCACACACTCACACACTCACACACACCTCAGATTCGAACACTCCTTTTTCTCTTCCTCTGCACTCAAGTGGCTTCCATTAGAGAAAAGTAAACACTCGGACATAAAAACAGAGACGAGCTGCGAAAGCACTTTGGTATCAACATCCGTCTGGAAGGAGTCTCTGTAAATTTATCCGAAAAACAACCTGTTGCTAAAACTGAAACCTGGACCAAAACTGAGACTAAAATTTCTAACGCATGTGTATGAATAATGATAATAATAATTATGCACACTCATGCACACAGAGAGGGAGTGATGGAGGACTGGTTTAAGGGAGAGAGGAAAGTCTAGGGGGATGGATGGATGGATGGATGGATGGAGAGAGAGTGATGGAGGACTGGTTGGAGGGAGAGAGGGAAGTCTAGTGTCAGGGATGGATGGATAGATGACAGGAGAGAGAGTGATCGAGGACTGGTTTGAAAGAAGAGAGGGTGAAGGATGGATGGATGGATGGAGTTATTGAGGACTGGTTGGAGAAAGAGAGGGCAGTCTAGGTTGAGAGATGGATGGAGTGAGGGGGTGAAGGAGGACTGGTTTGAGGCAGAGAATGAAGTCTAGGGGGATGGATGGATAGATGGAGAGAGAGTGATGGAGGACTGGTTGGAGGGAGAGAGGGAAGTCTAGTGTGAGGGATGGATGGATGGATGGATGGATGGAGAGTGATAGAGAACTGGTTTGAGGGAGAGAGGGAAGTCTAGGGGGATGGATGGATGAATGGATGGATGGAGAGAGTGATGGAGGACTAGTTGGAGGGAAAGAGGGAAGTCTAGCATGAGGGATGGATGGATAGATGACTTGAACGAGAGACTGATAGAGGACTGGTTTGAGGGAGAGAGGGAAGTCTAGGGAGAGGGATAGATGGATGGATGGATGGATGGATGGATGGATCAAGAACAGCTGAAAGTTTGTTTGTTTGTTTGTTTGTTTGTTGTGTGAAAAAAGGTGAAGCAGTTCCATCATGGAGGTAGGAAGAGGAAATGAACCGGTCCCTGTCTCTGTCTCCCAGTGTGTTTATATTTACAGAGATTCACACTTTGTGATTTAAGAAGAACTTTTCTGCTATAAAATGAAGGAGTGAAGAAAAAAAAGCAGATACTTCAAAATCGTTCATGATGGAAAACTTCCCAGATTCCCGAAGCCGACTCCGGCGTGTGAAACTCCGGCTCCACGCTCTTCCCAGCCAACAGCAGCCGAGCGCCTCCAGTCTTTTGTTTGGGAACAATAGGAAATAAAGGAGGACGAGGACAGGAAGAGGCGTGCGGTTCTCCACACACTCAGGGAGAAATGTAGAATGATGTGGAGGGAAAAGTCCACGGTATTCCGGTATTCCCGGGGGAATGAGACGAGGGCAAATCTCACACACTGCATTCCTCTTTTCTTTCTATCTTTCTGTGATCTTTCCCTCATATCACTTTTCCTTTCTCTTTATCTTCTTTTTCTCACTTCCTCGCTCTCTTCCCTTTTTCACTATTTCTTCCTCACTCTTTTTCTCTTTCTCACACTTATCTTTCTTATTCTCTGCCTTTTTCTTCCTCTCCTTTCTCCTTTTTTGGTTATTTCTCTCCCTTCTTTTCTTTTCTTCCTTCCTTCCTTCCTTCCTTCCTTCCTTCCATCTTTCTCTCTCTCTCTCACACACACACACACACACACACTTTTTTTCACTTTTTCTTCCTCTATTTTCCTTGCTTGCTTTTTTACTTCCCCTTCCATCCTCTCTTTCTCTTACACTTCCTCATCCTTCCTCTCTTTCAGTTTCTCTTCCTTCCTCTCTTTCTTTTTTACTTTCTCTTCCTCTTCCTTTCCGTCTCCCTTCCTTCTGTCTCTTTCTTCCTTTTACTTTCTCCTTTCATTAATCCCCCTTTCTCCTCCCATTCATTAATCTCACTTTTTCCTTCCACTTTTTTTTTACTTTCTCTTCCTCTTTCTTTCCTTCTCCCTTCCTTCTTTCTCTTTCTTCCTTTTACTTTCTCTCTCTTTCTCCTTTCTTTAATTTTTTTTCTAATCTTTCTCCTTTCTTTAATCCCTCTTTCTCTCTCATTTCTTTAATCCCTCTTTTTCTCTCTCCTTTCTTTAATCCCTCTTTTTCTCTCCTTTTCTCATTTTTAATCCCTCTTTCTACTCCCATTCAATATTCTTTCTTTCTTTCTTTTTCTTTCAATGCTGCACCTTAAATTGTGTTGAACAGCTGTGCAACGACAATAATTCTTTTCCAGTTCTTTCTTTCTCAATCTCTCACTCTTTCTTTACCCCCTCACTCTCTCACTCTTTCTTTATCCCCCTCACTCTTTCTTTACCCCCTCACTCTCTCACTCTTTCTTTATCCCCCTCACTCTTTCTTTACCCCCTCACTCTCTCACTCTTTCTTTATCCCCCTCACTCTCTCACTCTTTCTTTATCCCCCTCACTCTCTCACTCTTTCTTTATCCCCCTCACTCTCTCACTCTTTCTTTATCCCCCTCACTCTCTCACTCTTTCTTTATCCCCTCACTCTCTCACTCTTTCTTTATCCCCTCACTCTCTCACTCTTTCTTTATCCCCCTCACTCTCTCACTCTTTCTGTATCCCTCTCACTCTCTCACTCTTTCTTTATCCCCCTCTCTCTCACTCTTTCTTTATCCCCCTCACTCTCTCACTCTTTCTGTATCCCCCTCACTCTCTCACTCTTTCTTTACCCCCTCACTCTCTCACTCTTTCTTTATCCCCCTCACTCTTTCTTTACCCCCTCACTCTCTCACTCTTTCTTTATCCCCCTCACTCTCTCACTCTTTCTTTACCCCCCCTCACTCTCTCACTCTTTCTTTATCCCCCTCACTCTCTCACTCTTTCTGTATCCCCCTCACTCTCTCACTCTTTCTGTATCCCCCTCAGTCTCTCACTCTTTCTGTATCCCCCTCACTCTTTCTTTACCCCCCTCACTCTCTCACTCTTTCTTTACCCCCCCTCACTCTCTCACTCGTTCTGTATCCCCCTCACTCTCTCACTCTGTCTGTATCCCCCTCACTCTTTCTTTACCCCCCTCACTCTCTCACTCTTTCTTTACCCCCCTCACTCTCTCACTCTTTCTGTATCCCCCTCATCCTTTCTGTATCCCCTTCACTCTCTCACTCTTTCTGTATCCCCCTCACTCTTTCTTTATCCCCCTCACTCTCTCACTCTTTCTTTATCCCCCTCACTCTCTCACTCTTTCTTTATCCCCCTCACTCTCTCACTCTTTCTTTATCCCCCTCACTCTCTCACTCTTTCTTTATCCCCCTCACTCTCTCACTCTTTCTTTATCCCCCTCACTCTCTCACTCTTTCTTTATCCCCCTCACTCTCTCACTCTTTCTTTATCCCCCTCACTCTCTCACTCTTTCTTTATCCCTCTCACTCTCTCACTCTTTCTTTATCCCCCTCTCTCTCACTCTTTCTTTATCCCCCTCACTCTCTCACTCTTTCTGTATCCCCCTCACTCTCTTTCTTTATCCCCCTCACTCTCTCACTCTTTCTGTATCCCCCTCACTCTCTTTCTTTACCCCCTCACTCTCTCACTCTTTCTTTATCCCCCTCTCTCTCACTCTTTCTTTATCCCCTTCACTCTCTCACTCTTTCTGTATCCCCCTCACTCTTTCTTTACCCCCTCACTCTCTCACTCTTTCTTTACCCCCCTCACTCTCTCACTCTTTCTTTATCCCCCTCACTCTCTCACTCTTTCTTTATCCCCCTCACTCTCTCACTCTTTCTTTATCCCCCTCACTCTCTCACTCTTTCTTTATCCCCCTCACTCTCTCACTCTTTCTTTATCCCCCTCACTCTCTCACCTCTTGAAGAAGAGAAACCTCTTTCTCTCTCTCTCTCTCTTTACAGCACAAACATTTACAATCAGCATGATCACATCAAACCATAAAACTGTAAGGTGTCATTAATGAGGAAGCACGAAATCATCTGGAAATCATTTATACTGAAACTCACTACATAGCTGAGATGAAACGTACGTGTCTGTGTGTGTGTGTGTGTGTGTGTGTGAGAGAGTGTTTGTGTGTGTGTGTGTGTGTCTGTGTGTGTGTGTGTGTTCACAGAGTGCAAACCAATAACTACATCAGCATACAAGTGAACAATGTGGTCCTTCTAATCTTACTGTACGGTTCTAGATAAACAGATAGACAGACAAACAGACAGAATGGCAAATAGACAGATGGACAGAAAGATAGACAGAATAACAAATAGACAGACAGATATTGAGAAAGAGACAGATAGACAGAATGCCAAATAGACAAACAGGCAGATAGACAGAATGATAAATATACAGACAGACAGACAGATAAACAGACAGAGAGATAGAAGCCTTTTTGAGATCAGAACGAGAATCACCATGTTGTAAAATCTGGATATTTGAAGCACGTGCAGTAACACAGCAGAGAATCCACGTAAATGAAATGAAAAACGAACCCTTCTCTCCATGGAGTTCTCCTTCAGCTTAGCCCACATTTCACCAGATACATTTATTTAATAAAATCTATTTTTTCTCCTCTGCTCTACGTTTGGCCAGAGATAATGGAGTATTTTCAAAAAGCTCTGACCAGTGGATCAAGTTAAAAACGCTAAAGATACTGTAACTGGACTTTATTTAAACAACAATTTTTAGTCACGTGACACAGTCATGTGATTCAACTGACCCAAAACAAGCAAGATGGTGAATGTTGTGCTGTGGTTCTGGTGCCTGCTCTCCATTCCAAAGCAGATGGAGCGTTCCAGTCCTTCCATTTCTGTCCTTTCCATCATCTCACATCTCAGCTCTCGTTGTACTGAGCTCTCACTCTACTGTACATCAGACTGCATTTGAATTCCTTATAACTAAATTTTGCATTGTATCTCATTTTATTCCATTTTAGTTTTTTTCACATTTTTACTATATAAAAATATATTTATTTATTACTCAATTTCGACATTTTATGTTATTTTATTTCTTTTTTTTATTATCTAAAAAATATCATTTTTGTTTGAGCTTATTTTGTAAAAAATAATATAATCAATATTTGATTATATATAAAAAATATATTTCCTTATTATTGTATTTTTTAATATTATAATAATTATTAATATATTATTATTATTGTTATTATTATATTTTAATATATCTCCCTATTTTATTATTTCCTATTTTTTTCTATATTTTTTTAAATTTTTATTATTTCATTTTTAAATTCCATTTTATATACTTGATTTGTTTTGAACATGGATCCTGGTAAAAAGCATTTAACTACACTGTACTGTGTTCGATTGTGAATGCGACAAATAAAATGCAAAAAAGCAACAGGAGATCTTTTTCCGGCAAATTCCGGTTATATGAGCGGTAACAGCAAGTGCCGGGGTGTAGATGTGGGCGTGTCACATGATGGGCGAGTGACAAAGTTGAGAAGAGTTGCAATACGGAGCGACTCTGTGCATCGACTGCAATGAGAGTAAATACAGAAGAGTGTGCTATGATATGAACCTTATATCTACATAAACGCCAAATCTTCCTCCGAGACCGTTCACTTTAGCCGTGAGAAAAGCGATTTGAAACGCTAGCGCCACCGGCTGATAAAACATCGTTACCATGGCAACCGGTATTCGTAACACTTACTACTGGCACCAGCGTGTCGATTATTTTCTACATTTCAACCTGCACAGAAAACTGTTTTATTACATTCCCCACAGAGCCGGGAGTGAACTCTGGAATATCTCTGGAGCTGTTCTGTGATCTGGAGAACGTTTCCTTTTCAGGGTTTCAATAAAATATGACAATGCTGGCAGAACTTTCGAGGTGAAACGACTTTACGTTGAACAGCCAACAAGAAAGAGTGTGCTGTGTGTGTGTGAGAGAAAGAAAGAAAAAAATATGGAGAGAGTGAGAACATGAGAGAAAGACAGACAGAGAGAGGGAGAGTCAGACAACGGGAGAGACAGAGAGAGAGGAGAGACAGACAGAGAGACAGAGAGAAGGAAAGACAGACAGACAGACAGACAGACAGAAATAGGGAGACACAGACAGAGAGAGAGAGACAGAGGGAGAGACTGAGACAGACAGACAGACAGACAGACAGACGGAGAGACAGACAGAGAGACAGACAGACAGAGGAAGACAGACAGGCAGAAGGAGAGACAGACAGACAGAGGGAGGGAGAGAGAGACAGAGGGAGAGACAGCACTATGATAGACAGACAGACAGAGACAAATAGAGACAGACAGAGAGGAGGAGAGCAAGAGCAGAAGAGTGAAAGAAAAGTAAGAGAAAGAGAACAGGAGAGAGAGACAGAGACAGACAGAAGGAGGGAGAGGCAGAGGGAGAGACAAAGTAAAGGAGTGAAAGCGAGAGAGAGAGAGAGAGAGAGAGAGAGAGAGAGAGAGAGTGCACTATGACTATAGGATCATGTGCAGCTGATGAAGGAGAGATGACAGCAGAGTAGATGGGGATTAGTGCTCAGTGTAGATGCAGTGACACTGTGGAGATTAAAACAGCGTTTCGAACCAAACTGAAATAGGAGTGATGTGATTTCAGTCAGCTCTCCTTTTTATACAGAGAGCTGATGACTGTGAAATTCCC
Organism: Hemibagrus wyckioides; assembly: GCF_019097595.1. NCBI lineage: Eukaryota > Metazoa > Chordata > Actinopteri > Siluriformes > Bagridae > Hemibagrus > Hemibagrus wyckioides. Next base: position 25,770,774 of record NC_080718.1, on the reverse strand, counting down.
TGAAGCTCAACAGGATAAAGTGAATGTTTTGTCTAAAGTTGCAGAGAGAAATGTCAACACCTGGGAGAAATCTGTGTGTGTGTGTGTGTGTGTGTGTGTGTGTGTGTGTGTGTGGTAACAACTTGTTCAGTCATTTGTCTTCCACAACATTAACTCTCTGTAGCTATAAATGGATAAAAAACATATACATACAGCATGTGCTTCAATTAAGAAGAAACGAACTGCATGATTGTCGCTGATTATTTTCCAGTAGCAGCGAGCCACACTGAACCCATGGGGTAAATAAAGGAAATGGAGAAAATTGTAGATCTTACCTTTTGGAAAAAATCTTCTCCTCCGATGACTCGGCCCTCACTGGCTGCTATGAGAGAGAGAGAGAGAGAGAGAGAGAGAGAGAGAGAGAGAGAGAGAGAGCGCAAGAGGCAGAAAGAAATAAAGAAAGAGTGAGTGAGTGAGTGAGTGAGTGAGTGAAAGACAGGGCAAGAGAGAGAGAACACGAAAGAAAAAGAGTGTGAGGACGAGAGAGACAGAGAAAGAAAGAAAGAAAGAAAGAAAGAAAGAAAGAAAGAAAGAAAGAAAGAAAGAAAGAAAGAAAGAATGAGTGAGTGAGTGAGTGAGTGAGTGAAAGAGGGCAAGAGAGAGAGAGAGAGAGAGAGAAAGAGACAGAGAAAGAGAAAGAAAGAAAGAAAGAAAGAAAGAAAGAAAGAAAGAAAGAAAGAAAGAAAGAAAGAAAGAAAGAGAGTGAGTGAGTGAGTGAGTGAGTGAGTGAGTGCGAAAGAGCGAGCAAAAGAGTGAAAGACAGGGCAAGAGAGAGAGAACACGAAAGAAAAAGAGTGTGAGAAAGAGAAAGAGAAAAAAAAGAAAGAAAGAGAGCAGAAGAAAAAGAGAAACAGAGAGAGAGAGAGAGAGAGAGAGAGAGATACACATGGTGAATAATTCCAGTCAGACTCAGTTAAAGCTTCATGGTTCATCAGCACATTATCACCGTATCTCTCACTGCCTCACATCATCACTGATACAACACTCCTCTGTTTAAAAGAAAAGGACACCATGGAAAGGTTAATTGTTTCCATCAATATTTTTGATTCAGTTTTTTCCTCTCATTCTCATGCAGGATGGAAAACACTAACGCTAATGCTAGCACTAAAACACCGCCTGCTAATCCTCTGAGAATACGGAGCTGAGAGGAGACTGGAGCGATCATAAGAGTCATGCAGCATGGGAAACCCCACCACCACTGACCCTACGATGACCCTTTAATGTCCAATAAGATGGAGATGCATGTTTATGTTTAAAGATAAAAATGAATTCTGTTGAAAATCCGGTATGTGAAATATCTGATGAAAAAATTCCAGTCCTTCTCATCACTCATGACTTGACCTTGAAATTTGACCTTGGCTCTGATTCCAAACATCGAATCAGTTCATTTGCAGGTCAGGAAGATAATCTATAGAAATCACACCTGGTGTTCTTCTTATATCATGTTAAGAAGAATTTCAGCCAGAGAAGAAGAAGAAGAAGAAGAAGAAGAAGAAGACAAAGAAGAAGAAGACAAAGAAGAAGAAGAAGAAGAAGAAGAAGAAGAAGAAGAAGAAGAAGACGAAGAAGAACAACAACGAGAAAAAGATGAAGAAGAAGAAGACAAAGAAGAAGAAAAAGTAGAAGACAAAGAAGAGAAGGAAGACGAAGAAGAAAAAGACAAAGTAAAGGAGGAAGAAGAAGAAGAAGAACAACAACAACAACAAGACTTAATTACTGCCAGACGTTACATTACAGCACAGTAGAATTATTTTCTTCACATATCTCATCTTCACAGGTTGGAGTCAGAGCACAGGGTCAGTTATTGTCTAGCGCCCCCTGGAGGAGGGAGGGTTAAGGGCCTTGCTCACAGGCCCAACAGTGATGGTGCTGAGGCTTAAACCCTGACCTTCTGATCAGCAACCCAGAACCTTAACCATGTGAGTCACAACCAGAACCTGAGACCAGTACTCCCTTCTGAGAAACCAGATCACATGAGTGACACTGAAGGAGTGCGTGGTGTATAGTGTATAGTGTGTATAGTGTGTATAGTGTGTATAGTGTATATTGTGTGTAGTGTGTATAGTGTGTGTAGTGTGTAGTGTGTATAGTGTATATTGTGTGTAGTGTGTATAGTGTGTATAGTGTGTATAGTGTATATAGTGTATATTGTGTGTAGTGTGTATAGTGTGTATAGTGTGTGTAGTGTGTAGTGTGTATAGTGTATATAGTGTATATTGTGTGTAGTGTGTATAGTGTATATTGTGTGTAGTGTGTAGTGTGTATAGTGTGTGTAGTGTGTATAGTGTATATTGTGTGTAGTGTGTATAGTGTGTGTAGTGTATATTGTGTGTAGTTTGTATAGTGTGTGTAGTGTATATTGTGTGTAGTGTGTAATACACCATTTGGGACGCAGCTCCAGATTTCCCACCAGAATATTATTAAAACTTAAAGAGCTACATGATGCATGAACAGGATAAATTAACAGCAACATTTCCATCTTTTCGGATCTGTGAGCACTAAGTCTCATTTCTCCCTCCACAAGAGGCACATTAAAAATCTGCACTCGCACCAAACAACCCAATCAACACGCAAAGACG
>NC_080718.1:25755656-25763156 GCF_019097595.1 Hemibagrus wyckioides | reverse complement strand
ATATACACACACACAGACACACACATATATACACACATATATACACACACAGACTCACAGACACACACACAGACACACACATATATACACACATATATACACACATATATACACACACACAGACACACACATATATACACACACACAGACACACACACAGACACACACATATATACACACATATATACACACACACAGACACACACACAGACACACACATATATACACACACACAGACACACACACAGACACACACATATATACACACACACAGGTTGAGGGTGTGGTGTGAGTTTTGCGCTCAGATAGATGTTGTCATTCCTGAAGCCTCACTTCCTGTTACTAAATTCCATGCCTCAGTGCTGCCTCATTATTCCGTGCCTCAGTGTTGCCTCATTATTCCGCACCTCAGTGTTGCCTCGTTATTCCATGCCTTGGTATTGCCTCGTTATTCCGTGCCTCAGTGTTGCTTCGTTATTCCGTGCCTCAGTGTTGCCTCGTTATTCCATGCCTTAGTATTGCCTCATTATTCCGTGCCTCAGTGTTGCTTCGTTATTCTGCACCTCAGTGTTGCTTCGTTATTCTGCGCCTCAGTGTTGCCTCGTTATTCCATGCCTCAGTGTTGACGCGTTATTCTGTGCCTCAAAGTTGCTTCATTATTCCACGCCTCAGTGTTGCCACATTATTCCGTGCCTCAGTGTTGCTTTGTTATTCTGTGCCTCAGTGTGTTGCCGTGTTATTCTGTGCCTCAGTGTGTTGCCGTGTTATTCTGTGCCTCAGTGTGTTGCCGTGTTATTCTGTGCCTCAGTGTGTTGCCGTGTTATTCTGTGCCTCAGTGTGTTGCCGTGTTATTCTGTGCCTCAGTGTGTTGCTTTGTTATTCTGTGCCTCAGTGTGTTGCCACTTTATTCTGTGCCTCAGTGTTGCTTCGTTATTCCGTGCCTCAGTGTGTTGCCTTGTTATTCTGTGCCTCAGTGTTGCCATGTTATTCCGTGCCTCAGTGTTGCCACGTTATTCCATGCTTCAGTGTTGCAGTGTTATTCCGTGCCTCAGAGTTGCCTCATTATTCCGTGCCTCAATGTTGCTTCGTTATTCCGTGCCTCATTGTCGCCTCGTTATACCATGCATCAGTGTTGCTTCATTATTCCGTGCCTCGGTGTTGCCTCGTTATTCTGTGCCTCAGTGTTGCATCGTTATTCCGCACCTCAGTGTTGCCGCGTTATTCCATGCCTCAGTGTTGCCTCTTTATTCCGTGCCTAAGTGTTGCCTCGTTATTCCGTGCATCAGTGTTGCCGCGCTATTCCGTGCCTCAAAGTTGCTTCATTATTCCACGCCTCAGTGTTGCCACATTATTCCATGCCTCAGTGTTGCTTCGGTATTCTGTGCCTCAGTGTGTTGCCGTGTTATTCTGTGCCTCAGTGTTGCCACATTATTCCGTGCATCAGTGTGTTGCCTCGTTATTCTGTGCCTCAGTGTTGCCACATTATTCCGTGCATCAGTGTGTTGCCTCGTTATTCTGTGCCTCAGTGTTGCCACATTATTCCGTGCATCAGTGTGTTGCCTCGTTATTCTGTGCCTCAGTGTTGCCGCGTTATTCCATGCCTCAGTGTTGCTGTGTTATTCCGTGCCTCAGTGTGTTGCCTTGTTATTCTGTGCCTCAGTGTTGCCACATTATTCCGTGCCTCAGTGCTGCTTCGTTATTCCGTGCCTCAGTGTGTTGCCTCGTTATTCTGTGCCTCAGTGTTGTAGCGTTATTCCGTGCCTCAGTGTTGCCGTGTTATTGCGTGCCTCAGAGTTGCCTCATTATTCCGTGCCTCAGTGTTGCCGTGTTATTCCGTGCCTCAGAGTTGCCTCATTATTCCATGCCTCAGTGTTGCCTCATTATTCGGTGCCTCAGTGTTGCTCTGTTCACGTTTACACTGCAGTCAGACATTCGGTCATTCTTCAGTAAGAGCTTTATCCTGGATGGGATTATAGAGAATCCGGAATCTTTCCCAGAAACACTCCTAAACAAGGCAGGAATTCACTCTGACCAGGACACAGAGCAGCATGAACACAGAGGAACAGGTGCTGCAGGCTGGACAATCCCACACGGACACGAGGAAACAAAACTGACCACAGTTCAGGATCAGGATGGAAGAGTGTGACAAGGAGCTTTCTCACACACAGACACACTTGTTTTTTTTAGTGTAGAGGGAAAGGCATGTTATCTTACTCTATACATTTCATTATTTCTAATTCCAAATCTTCTTGCACCTTTCTATTTCATTCTACACATATTCACACATTTCCATTTCCACTCACCCTCTCACACGCACTCGCCCACTCACTTTCACACTCACACGCACTCGCCCACTCACTTTCACACTCACACGCACTCGCCCACTCACTTTCACACTCACACGCACTCGCCCACTCACTTTCACACTCACACGCACTCGCCCACTCACTTTCACACTCACACGCACTCGCCCACTCACTTTCACACTCACTTTCGCACTCGTCCACTCACTTTCACACTCACTCGCACTCGTCCACTCACTTTCACACTCACTCGCACTCGTCCACTCACTTTCACACTCACTCGCACTCGTCCACTCACTTTCACACTCACTCGCACTCGTCCACTCACTTTCGCACTCACTCGCACTCGTCCACTCACTTTCACACTCACTCGCACTCGTCCACTCACTTTCACACTCACACGCACTCAGCCACTCACTTTCACACTCACTTTCGCACTCAGCCACTCACTTTCACACTCACTTTCGCACTCGTCCACTCACTTTCACACTCACTCGCACTCATCCACTCACTTTCACACTCACTCGAACTCGTCCGCTCACTTTCACACTCACTCGCACTCGTCCGCTCACTTTCACACTCACTCGCACTCGTCCCCTCACTTTCACACTCACTCGCACTCGTCCACTCACTTTCACACTCACACGCACTCGCCCACTCACTCGCACTCACCCACTCACTTTCACACTCACTCACCCACTCACTTTCACACTCACCCACTCACTTTCACACTCACTCGCACTCACCCACTCACTTTCACACTCACTCACCCACTCACCCACTCACTTTCACACTCACCCACTCACTTTCACACTCACCCACTCACTTTCACACTCACTCGCACTCGCCCACTCACTTTCACACTCACACGCACTCGCCCACTCACTTTCACACTCACTCGAACTCGTCCGCTCACGTTCACACTCACTCGCACTCGCCCACTCACTTTCACACTCACTCGCACTCGCCCACTCACTTTCACACTCACACGCACTCGCCCACTCACTTTCACACTCACTCGCACACTCGCCCACTCACTTTCACACTCACTCGCACTCACCCACTCACTTTCACACTCACTCGCACTCACCCACTCACTTTCACATGCACTCGCCCACTCACTTTCACACTCACTTCACACTAAGCCAGCTCACTTTCACGGACTCCGTCGCCCGCTCACACATAATAAATGGGACAGGTCAGATCGGTTCAAATCAGCAAATATTGCATCGAGAGTACAAATAAGCAAACAGATTTATCGAGAACCATAAATGGCCCATAGAGTCAAATCAGACATAAAGGCAAATAAATGAAGAATAAACGTAAACCATCATTGCAAATAACGCGGCATCGCTGGACAAATAGAGCCAAATAAGCGGAAAAACCAGATCATGGGCATGAAATAAACGAAACGGATCAAAAAGTAGCAGCCGGAAATTTAAATGGCGAGATGGCGGAAGATGGCGAAATGAACAGATCATGAAGCATGGCAGTTCGAAATAGAGCAGGCCAAAGCCTCGGAAATAAGCGCATCAGAGCAGGAATGGCGAAGCGGATCAAATCAGAGAGCGAAATGAAGCATGGCGTGAGCCAAAATGAGCAGCCAATACCGGAAGCGGATCGAAATAGAACGGAATGGCGAAAGCGGAAAACGGATCATGGGCGCGTGGCGATGGCGCGAGTTCGAAAAATGAGGCAGGCCGGGTGTGGGCGGAGAAATGGGCGGTGATAATGAGCAGATGGGCGTAGATAAATAGCGGTGCCGTGAGCAGCGAAATGAGCGGTAGAAATGAGCGAAATAGGTGAAGCGGACAAAATGAGCCGAATGGCAGTGGCGTGGGCGGAAATGAGTGGCGAGCAGTTCGAAACGGTGAGCGAGTGAGCAAGCAAGCCGGTTCAGGTGAGCAGTGAGGCGAGCAGTTCAAAAATGGTGCTGAGCAGGATGGCCAGAGCAGATGGTGAGCGGGAATCCCTCCTTTCAAACCTCCGCTCACACTCCTTCACTCACTTTCACTTTCCAGTCCACTCCTCACTTGTACTCTTTCAGTCCTCTTTCCCACTCACATCACAGCACTTTCGATCCCACTCACTTTCACACCCTCCTGCCTTTCGTCCCACTCACTTTCCTCACTTCGCACTCCTCATCCTCAGCTCCTCCCTTTCAGCCGCAGCGTCCACTCACTTTCACACTCCATAGCATAGATCGCCACTTGGCGACCTCCACTCCACTTTTCGTCACCACTCCCACTTTCCTTACTTGCGATCCACTCCCACTTTCACACTCACTGCACTCGTCCCTCAGCTTTCCACACTCCCACTTTCGCACTCGTCCCCTCACTTTCCACCTCCACCCTCGCACTCGTCCACTCCCTCATTTCACACTCCCACCACGCCTCCAGCCACTCACTTTCCACACTCCTCACCCACTTCCTTTTCGATCCACCCTCCTTTCCTCACTCCTCACTTTTCGTCCCACTCACTTTCACCTCACTTCCTTTTCGTCCACTCACTTTCACACACTCCACTTTCGCACTGGAGTCCGGCTCACTTTCCACACTCACTCGAACTCCTCCGCTCACTTTCACACTCACTTTCGCACTTTTCGTCCACTCCCACTTTCACACTCACTACTTTCAGTCCCCTCACTTTCCACACTCCTGCACTCGTCACTCACTTTCCTCCACACCTCTTTCGCCCACTCTGCTGCCCCCTCACTTTCACACTCACTCACCCACTCACTTTCACACTCACGTCCACTCACTTCCTGCACTCACTTTCGAAATAAGCATCGACAAATAAATAGCGCTCGGATCAAAATAAGCCATCTCGGAGCAAATAAACCAGGCAGACGCATGCGACAAATCATGAGCAGACACATCGATAAATAAACGAGACGGATCGGAATAGCGAGCAAATAAGCCGTGAGGCAGGCGTAAATAAACAAACCGGCAGAGCGAGGTAATAAATAAGGGCCATCGAGCAAATGAGCATCGAGCGGGTGAAATAGAGCGAAAAATAAGCGAGCGGATCAAATCGCCATAGGCAAATAAACGAGCAGGTTGAGATCAGACAATGGAGGCAAGCGAGCGGATTAAAATGAACACAAATGAGCGGAAAACGGATAAAAATGAGCAGAAGCCAAGCGGAGCGGATAAAATAGAGCGATAGCGGGCGGAGTAGCAAAATAGGTGCGAAATAAGCAGGCAGCCATGAGAGCCCAGAATAAATGGCGCCATGCGAGCCAAATAGCGCATCAGCGACCAAGCGAGCCAGCCACGTAGAGCAGCGTAAATAGCGCATCGGCAGCGTGGCGCATGAGCGAAATGGCGGAAATGGCCGCAAACCAGCGAGAGCAAGTAAAAATAGAGCGAAATGGCGAGCATCGAGCTGAAATGAGCGAAACGGCGCTGGGCATGAGGCAGCCAGAGCGAAAATAGCGCCATGGTAGCGAAATGGCCGGAAGAGTGAGCTAAATGAGCGAAATGGCTTTGAAGAAGCCAGCAAATAAAGCCAGAGCGACGGCAAAGCCAGAAATGAGCGAAATGGCCGTGAGGCGGAGCCAATCGCGGAGTGGGCGCCAAATAGAGCGAAATGAGTGAAAATGGGAAAATGGGTGGCGGCTTAAATGAGGCGAAGATGAGCGAATGGAAATGAGCGAATGGCGGCAGATGGCGTGGGCGGAAGTGAAGCTGGGCCAGTGTGAGGCCAGAAATGAGCTGGGTGAAAATAGGCAGAAGATAGGCAGAGAGGCGGTGGAAAATGGGCGAAATGAGCGAATAATGAGGCAGTGAGTGAAGATGGCTGAAATAGAATAGGCGGTTTGACAGGTTTGGAAATGGGGCCAAATAGAGCGAAATGGAGCAGGAGAAATGGCGAAATGAATGGTGAAGATAGCCGGGAAAAAATGGGCGGGTGAAAGGCTGGTGAAATGGGCCAGAATGAGCGGTGGCGGGTGGCGTGGGAGCGGCTGAGCGGAGTGGCGCCAGGCCAGGGCGGCGGTGAAATGAGCAGTGAGCCGGCGAAAGATGGCGGCCAGGCGGACGACCGGTAGATGGGCGGGTGAAGTAAGAGCCAGTGGTGCCAGGGCGAGAGTGGTGGGTTGAGACCGAAGAGGCATGGGCTGAGCGGAGGTGGCGAATGCGGAGGCGAAATGAAAATGGCGAAGTGGGGCGAAGGCCATGAAAGAGACGGACGAAATGGGAATGGCCAGTAGGCGGGCAGCCAGCGAGTGGCGAGTGGGCGAAGAATGGTAAATGGCGCGAGGCGAGGCCAGCGGTAAAGTGAGCGACCAGAGTAGCCAGGCGAGAATGAATGGCGAAAGTGGGCGGCCAGAAGATGAAATGGAAGCCCAGTGAGTCGCGAAGATGGCGTCAGATGCGAAAAATGGGCGAAGATGAAATGGTGAAATGGGCGAAGATGGCGATGAGTGAGGCGAAGATAGATGGGCGTGGGCGAAGATGGCGGCCGGTGGCGTGGGGGCGAGATAGATGGCGTGGGCGAAGATGGCGAGAGATGGGATGGGACGATGGTGAAATGGGCGAAGGTGGCGTGCCAGGCGGTAGATGGCGAGGTGGGCCGAAGATGGCGGCCAGTGCGAGGAAGGTGGGCGAGATAGATGGGCGATGGTGAGATGGTGGAGTGGTGAGATGGACGAGATGGCGTGGATGGACGTGAGTGGAAATGGGCGAAGTGGCGTGGGCGAGGAAGATGGCTGAAATGAGTGCGAAGATGCGAGTCAGTAAGGTGATGATGAGTGGGGTGAAAGGTGGGGTGAAAGTGGTGAGGTGAGTGGTCGTGGTGGTCGGTGGTGAGAGTAGGTGAGGAAGGGTGAGTGAAGGAGTGATGGTGAAAGGTGAGGTCAGGTGGACGAAGGGTAGTGAAGGTGACAGTGAGTGACCAGTGAGAATTAGTGAAGAAAGAAGAAAGGCTCATCATCTCCATCTTGCATCTCATCTTGCATCTCCATCACGCATCTCTCCTCCTGGTGCACACCTCCTCCTCACACACACCTCTCCCTCCACACCTCCCTCCACACACACCTCTCCCTCACACACACACACTCTCCCTCACACACACACACACACACTCTCACTCTCCCTCACACACACACACACACTCTCCCTCACACACACACACACACACACTCTCCCTCACACACACACACACACTCCCTCACACACACACACACACACACTCT
>NC_080718.1:25588156-25750656 GCF_019097595.1 Hemibagrus wyckioides | reverse complement strand
CACAATCACTCACAATATCACTCACAATATCACAATATCACACACAATCACTCACAATATCACAATATCACACACAATCACTCACAATATCACAATATCACACACAATCACTCACAATATCACACACAATCACTCACAATATCACAATATCACACAATCACTCACTATCACACACAATCACTCACAATATTACACACAATCACTCACAATATCACAATATCACACACAATCACTCACAATATCACACACAATCACTCACAATATCACAATATCACACACAATCACTCACAATATCACTCACAATATCACAATATCACACACAATCACTCACAATATCACAATATCACACACAATCACTCACAATATCACACACAATCACTCACAATATCACACACAATCACTCACAATATCACACACAATCACTCACAATATCACACACAATCACTCACAATATCACACACAATCACTCACAATATCACAATATCACACACAATCACTCACAATATCACTCACAATATCACAATATCACACACAATCACTCACAATATCACACACAATCACTCACAATATCACACACAATCACTCACAATATCACAATATCACACACAATCACTCACAATATCACAATATCACACACAATCACTCACAATATCACACACAATATCACAATATCACACACAATATCACTCACAATATCACAATATCACACACAATCACTCACAATATCACACACAATCACTCACAATATCACACACAATCACTCACAATATCACAATATCACACACAATCACTCACAATATCACACACAATCACTCACAATATCACAATATCACACACAATCACTCACAATATCACAATATCACACACAATCACTCACAATATCACAATATCACACACAATCACTCACAATATCACACACAATCACTCACAATATCACACACAATCACTCACAATATCACACACAATCACTCACAATATCACACACAATCACTCACAATATCACAATATCACACACAATCACTCACAATATCACACACAATCACTCACAATATCACAATATCACACACAATCACTCACAATATCACAATATCACACACAATCACTCACAATATCACACACAATCACTCACAATATCACAATATCACACACAATCACTCACAATATCACAATATCACACACAATCACTCACAATATCACAATATCACACACAATCACTCACAATATCACAATATCACACACAATCACTCACAATATCACAATATCACACACAATCACTCACAATATCACACACAATCACTCACAATATCACACACAATCACTCACAATATCACACACAATCACTCACAATATCACACACAATCACTCACAATATCACAATATCACACACAATCACTCACAATATCACACACAATCACTCACAATATCACACACAATCACTCACAATATCACAATATCACACACAATCACTCACAATATCACAATATCACACACAATCACTCACAATATCACAATATCACACACAATCACTCACAATATCACAATATCACACACAATCACTCACAATATCACAATATCACACACAATCACTCACAATATCACAATATCACACACAATCACTCACAATATCACACACAATCACTCACAATATCACACACAATCACTCACAATATCACAATATCACACACAATCACTCACAATATCACACACAATCACTCACAATATCACACACAATCACTCACAATATCACAATATCACACACAATCACTCACAATATCACAATATCACACACAATCACTCACAATATCACAATATCACACACAATCACTCACAATATCACACACAATCACTCACAATATCACACACAATCACTCACAATATCACAATATCACACAATCACTCACAATCACTCACAATATCACACACAATCACTCACAATATCACACACAATCACTCACAATATCACAATATCACACACAATCACTCACAATATCACAATATCACACACAATCACTCACAATATCACAATATCACACACAATCACTCACAATATCACAATATCACACACAATCACTCACAATATCACAATATCACACACAATCACTCACAATATCACACACAATCACTCACAATATCACAATATCACACACAATCACTCACAATATCACAATATCACACACAATCACTCACAATATCACACACAATCACTCACAATATCACACACAATCACTCACAATATCACACACAATCACTCACAATATCACACACAATCACTCACAATATCACAATATCACACAATCACTCACAATATCACACACAATCACTCACAATATCACACACAATCACTCACAATATCACACACAATCACTCACAATATCACAATATCACACACAATCACACACAATCACACACAATCACTCACAATATCACACACAATCACTCACAATATCACAATATCACACACAATCACTCACAATATCACACACAATCACTCACAATATCACAATATCACACACAATCACTCACAATATCACACACAATCACTCACAATATCACACACAATCACTCACAATATCACACACAATCACTCACAATATCACAATATCACACAATCACTCACAATATCACAATATCACACACAATCACTCACAATATCACACACAATCACTCACAATATCACAATATCACACACAATCACTCACAATATCACAATATCACACAATCACTCACAATATCACACACAATCACTCACAATATCACACACAATCACTCACAATATCACAATATCACACACAATCACTCACAATATCACAATATCACACACAATCACTCACAATATCACAATATCACACACAATCACTCACAATATCACAATATCACACACAATCACTCACAATATCACACACAATCACTCACAATATCACACACAATCACTCACAATATCACAATATCACACAATCACTCACAATATCACAATATCACACACAATCACTCACAATATCACACACAATCACTCACAATATCACAATATCACACACAATCACTCACAATATCACAATATCACACAATCACTCACAATATCACACACAATCACTCACAATATCACACACAATCACTCACAATATCACAATATCACACACAATCACTCACAATATCACAATATCACTCACAATCACTCACAATATCACACACAATCACTCACAATATCACAATATCACACACAATCACTCACAATATCACACACAATCACTCACAATATCACACACAATCACTCACAATATCACAATATCACACAATCACTCACAATATCACAATATCACACACAATCACTCACAATATCACACACAATCACTCACAATATCACAATATCACACACAATCACTCACAATATCACAATATCACACAATCACTCACAATATCACAATATCACACACAATCACTCACAATATCACAATATCACACAATCACTCACAATATCACACACAATCACTCACAATATCACAATATCACACACAATCACTCACAATATCACACACAATCACTCACAATATCACACACAATCACTCACAATATCACACACAATCACACACAATATCACAATATCACACACAATCACTCACAATATCACAATATCACACACAATCACTCACAATATCACAATATCACACACAATCACTCACAATATCACACACAATCACTCACAATATCACACACAATCACTCACAATATCACAATATCACACACAATCACTCACAATATCACACACAATCACTCACAATATCACAATATCACACACAATCACTCACAATATCACACACAATCACTCACAATATCACACACAATCACTCACAATATCACAATATCACACACAATCACTCACAATATCACACACAATCACTCACAATATCACAATATCACACACAATCACTCACAATATCACACACAATCACTCACAATATCACACACAATCACTCACAATATCACACACAATCACTCACAATATCACACACAATCACTCACAATATCACACACAATCACTCACAATATCACAATATCACAATATCACACACAATCACTCACAATATCACACACAATCACTCACAATATCACAATATCACACACAATCACTCACAATATCACACACAATCACTCACAATATCACAATATCACACACAATCACTCACAATATCACACACAATCACTCACAATATCACAATATCACACAATCACTCACAATATCACAATATCACACACAATCACTCACAATATCACACACAATCACTCACAATATCACAATATCACACACAATCACTCACAATATCACAATATCACACAATCACTCACAATATCACACACAATCACTCACAATATCACACACAATCACTCACAATATCACAATATCACACACAATCACTCACAATATCACAATATCACACACAATCACTCACAATATCACAATATCACACACAATCACTCACAATATCACAATATCACACACAATCACTCACAATATCACACACAATCACTCACAATATCACACACAATCACTCACAATATCACACACAATCACTCACAATATCACAATATCACACAATCACTCACAATATCACAATATCACACACAATCACTCACAATATCACACACAATCACTCACAATATCACAATATCACACACAATCACTCACAATATCACAATATCACACAATCACTCACAATATCACAATATCACACACAATCACTCACAATATCACACACAATCACTCACAATATCACAATATCACACACAATCACTCACAATATCACAATATCACACACAATCACTCACAATATCACACACAATCACTCACAATATCACAATATCACACACAATCACTCACAATATCACACACAATCACTCACAATATCACACACAATCACTCACAATATCACAATATCACACACAATCACTCACAATATCACAATATCACACACAATCACTCACAATATCACACACAATCACTCACAATATCACAATATCACACACAATCACTCACAATATCACACACAATCACTCACAATATCACACACAATCACTCACAATATCACAATATCACACACAATCACTCACAATATCACACACAATCACTCACAATATCACAATATCACACACAATCACTCACAATATCACAATATCACACACAATCACTCACAATATCACACACAATCACTCACAATATCACAATATCACACACAATCACTCACAATATCACACACAATCACTCACAATATCACAATATCACACACAATCACTCACAATATCACAATATCACACACAATCACTCACAATATCACACACAATCACTCACAATATCACACACAATCACTCACAATATCACAATATCACACACAATCACTCACAATATCACACACAATCACTCACAATATCACAATATCACACACAATCACTCACAATATCACACACAATCACTCACAATATCACACACAATCACTCACAATATCACAATATCACACACAATCACTCACAATATCACACACAATCACTCACAATATCACAATATCACACACAATCACTCACAATATCACAATATCACACACAATCACTCACAATATCACACACAATCACTCACAATATCACAATATCACACACAATCACTCACAATATCACAATATCACACAATCACTCACAATATCACAATATCACACACAATCACTCACAATATCACACACAATCACTCACAATATCACAATATCACACACAATCACTCACAATATCACAATATCACACACAATCACTCACAATATCACACACAATCACTCACAATATCACACACAATCACTCACAATATCACAATATCACACACAATCACTCACAATATCACAATATCACACACAATCACTCACAATATCACACACAATCACTCACAATATCACAATATCACACACAATCACTCACAATATCACAATATCACACACAATCACTCACAATATCACAATATCACACACAATCACTCACAATATCACAATATCACACACAATCACTCACAATATCACACACAATCACTCACAATATCACAATATCACACACAATCACTCACAATATCACAATATCACACAATCACTCACAATATCACACACAATCACTCACAATATCACACACAATCACTCACAATATCACAATATCACACACAATCACTCACAATATCACACACAATCACTCACAATATCACACACAATCACTCACAATATCACACACAATCACTCACAATATCACACACAATCACTCACAATATCACAATATCACACACAATCACTCACAATATCACACACAATCACTCACAATATCACACACAATCACTCACAATATCACAATATCACACACAATCACTCACAATATCACACACAATCACTCACAATATCACAATATCACACACAATCACTCACAATATCACACACAATCACTCACAATATCACAATATCACACACAATCACTCACAATATCACACACAATCACTCACAATATCACAATATCACACACAATCACTCACAATATCACACACAATCACTCACAATATCACAATATCACACACAATCACTCACAATATCACACACAATCACTCACAATATCACACACAATCACTCACAATATCACACACAATCACTCACAATATCACAATATCACACACAATCACTCACAATATCACACACAATCACTCACAATATCACACACAATCACTCACAATATCACAATATCACACACAATCACTCACAATATCACACACAATCACTCACAATATCACACACAATCACTCAATATCACAATATCACACACAATCACTCAATATCACACACAATCACTCAATATCACAATATCACACACAATCACTCACAATATCACAATATCACACACAATCACTCACAATATCACAATATCACACACAATCACTCACAATATCACACACAATCACTCACAATATCACACACAATCACTCACAATATCACACACAATCACTCACAATATCACAATATCACACACAATCACTCACAATATCACACACAATCACTCACAATATCACAATATCACACACAATCACTCACAATATCACAATATCACACACAATCACTCACAATATCACACACAATCACTCACAATATCACACACAATCACTCAATATCACAATATCACACACAATCACTCAATATCACACACAATCACTCACAATATCACAATATCACACACAATCACACACAATCACTCACAATATCACAATATCACACACAATCACTCACAATATCACACACAATCACTCACAATATCACAATATCACACACAATCACTCAAAATATCACACACAATCACTCACAATATCACAATATCACACACAATCACTCACAATATCACAATATCACACACAATCACTCACAATATCACACACAATCACTCACAATATCACAATATCACACACAATCACTCACAATATCACAATATCACACACAATCACTCACAATATCACAATATCACACACAATCACTCACAATATCACAATATCACACACAATCACTCACAATATCACAATATCACACACAATCACTCACAATATCACAATATCACACACAATCACTCACAATATCACAATATCACACACAATCACTCACAATATCACACACAATCACTCACAATATCACAATATCACACACAATCACTCACAATATCACACACAATCACACACAATATCCCAATATCACAATATCACACACAATCACTGACAGTATCACACACAATATCACACACAATCACTCACAATATCACAATATCACACACAATCACTCACAATATCACAATATCACACACAATCACTCACAATATCACACACAATCACTCACACATATACACACAATCACTCACAATATCACTCACAATATCACTCACAATATCACAATATCACACACAATCACTCACAATATCACACACAATCACTCACAATATCACAATATCACACACAATCACTCACAATATCACAATATCACACACAATATCACACACAATCACTCACAATATCACACACAATCACTCACAATATCACAATATCACACACAATCACTCACAATATCACAATATCACACACAATCACTCACAATATCACACACAATCACTCACAATATCACAATATCACACACAATCACTCACAATATCACACACAATCACTCACAATATCACAATATCACAAACAATCACTCACAATATCACACACAATCACTCACAATATCACTCACAATATCACAATATCACACACAATCACTCACAATATCACTCACAATATCACAATATCACACACAATCACTCACAATATCACACACAATCACTCACAATATCACACACAATCACTCAATATCACACACAATCACTCACAATATCACAATATCACACACAATCACTCACAATATCACAATATCACACACAATCACACACAATATCACACACAATCACTCACAATATCACACACAATCACTCACAATATCACAATATCACACACAATCACTCACAATATCACACACAATCACTCACAATATCACACACAATCACTCACAATATCACAATATCACAATATCACACACAATCACTCACAATATCACACACAATCACTCACAATATCACAATATCACACACAATCACTCACAATATCACACACAATCACTCACAATATCACAATATCACACACAATCACTCACAATATCACAATATCACACACAATCACTCACAATATCACAATATCACACACAATCACTCACAATATCACAATATCACACACAATCACTCACAATATCACAATATCACACACAATCACTCACAATATCACAATATCACACACAATCACTCACAATATCACAATATCACACACAATCACACACACACACAATCAATCACAATATCACAATATCACACACAATCACTCACAATATCACACACAATATCACACACAATCACTCACAATATCACAATATCACACACAATCACTCACAATATCACAATATCACACACAATCACTCACAATATCACACACAATCACTCACAATATCACAATATCACACAATCACTCACAATATCACAATATCACACACAATCACTCACAATATCACACACAATCACTCACAATATCACAATATCACACACAATCACTCACAATATCACACACAATCACTCACAATATCACAATATCACACACAATATCACACACAATCACTCACAATATCACACACAATATCACACACAATCACTCACAATATCACACACAATCACTCACAATATCACAATATCACACACAATCACTCACAATATCACACACAATATCACACACAATATCACACAATCACACACAATCACTCACAATATCACAATATCACACACAATATCACACACAATATCACACAATCACACACAATCACTCACAATATCACAATATCACACACAATCACACACAATATCACAATATCACACACAATCACTCACAATATCACACACAATCACTCACAATATCACAATATCACACACAATCACTCACAATATCACACACAATCACTCACAATATCACAATATCACACACAATCACTCACAATATCACAATATCACACAATCACTCACAATATCACAATATCACACACAATCACTCACAATATCACAATATCACACACAATCACTCACAATATCACAATATCACACAATCACTCACAATATCACACACAATCACTCACAATATCACACACAATCACTCACAATATCACACACAATATCACACACAATCACTCACAATATCACACACAATCACTCACAATATCACAATATCACACACAATCACTCACAATATCACACACAATCACTCACAATATCACAATATCACACACAATCACTCACAATATCACAATATCACACAATCACTCACAATATCACAATATCACACACAATCACTCACAATACAATCACACAATCACTCACAATATCACACACAATCACTCACAATATCACACACAATCACTCACAATATCACACACAATCACTCACAATATCACACACAATCACTCACAATATCACACACAATCACTCACAATATCACAATATCACACACAATCACTCACAATATCACAATATCACACACAATCACTCACAATATCACAATATCACACACAATCACTCACAATATCACAATATCACACACAATCACTCACAATATCACACACAATCACTCACAATATCACAATATCACACACAATCACTCACAATATCACAATATCACACACAATCACTCACAATATCACACACAATCACTCACAATATCACACACAATCACTCACAATATCACAATATCACACACAATCACTCACAATATCACAATATCACACACAATCACTCACAATATCACAATATCACACACAATATCACACACAATCACTCACAATATCACAATATCACACACAATCACTCACAATATCACACACAATCACTCACAATATCACACACAATCACTCACAATATCACACACAATCACTCACAATATCACACACAATCACTCAATATCACACACAATCACTCACAATATCACAATATCACACACAATCACTCACAATATCACAATATCACACACAATCACTCACAATATCACAATATCACACACAATCACTCACAATATCACAATATCACACACAATCACTCACAATATCACACACAATCACTCACAATATCACACACAATCACTCACAATATCACACACAATCACTCACAATATCACACACAATCACTCACAATATCACACACAATCACTCAATATCACACACAATCACTCACAATATCACAATATCACACACAATCACTCACAATATCACAATATCACACACAATCACACACAATCACTCACAATATCACAATATCACACACAATCACTCACAATATCACAATATCACACACAATCACTCACAATATCACACACAATCACTCACAATATCACAATATCACACACAATCACTCACAATATCACAATATCACACACAATCACTCACAATATCACACACAATCACTCACAATATCACAATATCACACACAATCACTCACAATATCACAATATCACACACAATCACACACACACACAATCAATCACAATATCACAATATCACACACAATCACTCACAATATCACACACAATCACTCACAATATCACAATATCACACACAATATCACACACAATCACTCACAATATCACAATATCACACACAATCACTCACAATATCACAATATCACACACAATCACTCACAATATCACACACAATCACTCACAATATCACACACAATCACTCACAATATCACAATATCACACACAATCACTCACAATATCACAATATCACACACAATCACTCACAATATCACTCACAATCACACACAATATCACAATATCACACACAATATCACAATATCACACACAATATCACACACAATCACTCACAATATCACAATATCACACACAATCACTCACAATATCACAATATCACACACAATCACTCACAATATCACACACAATCACTCACAATATCACAATATCACACACAATCACTCACAATATCACACACAATCACTCACAATATCACACACAATCACTCACAATATCACAATATCACACACAATCACTCACAATATCACACACAATCACTCACAATATCACACACAATCACTCACAATATCACACACAATCACACACAATATCACACACAATCACTCACAATATCACACACAATCACTCACAATATCACAATATCACACACAATCACTCACAATATCACACACAATCACTCACAATATCACACACAATCACTCACAATATCACAATATCACACACAATCACTCACAATATCACACACAATCCCACACAATATCACAATATCACACACAATCACTCACAATATCACACACAATCACTCACAATATCACAATATCACACACAATCACTCACAATATCACACACAATCACTCACAATATCACAATATCACACACAATCACTCACAATATCACACACAATCACTCACAATATCACAATATCACACACAATCACTCACAATATCACAATATCACACACAATCACTCACAATATCACACACAATCACTCACAATATCACACACAATCACTCACAATATCACACACAATCACTCACAATATCACACACAATCACTCACAATATCACAATATCACACACAATCACTCACAATATCACACACAATCACTCACAATATCACACACAATCACTCAATATCACAATATCACACACAATCACTCAATATCACACACAATCACTCACAATATCACAATATCACACACAATCACACACAATCACTCACAATATCACAATATCACACACAATCACTCACAATATCACACACAATCACTCACAATATCACAATATCACACACAATCACTCAAAATATCACACACAATCACTCACAATATCACAATATCACACACAATCACTCACAATATCACAATATCACACACAATCACTGACAATATCACAATATCACACACAATCACTCACAATATCACAATATCACACACAATCACTCACAATATCACACACAATCACTCACAATATCACAATATCACACACAATCACTCACAATATCACAATATCACACACAATCACTCACAATATCACAATATCACACACAATCACTCACAATATCACAATATCACACACAATCACTCACAATATCACAATATCACACACAATCACTCACAATATCACAATATCACACACAATCACTCACAATATCACAATATCACACACAATCACTCACAATATCACACACAATCACTCACAATATCACAATATCACACACAATCACTCACAATATCACAATATCACACACAATCACACACACACACAATCAATCACAATATCACAATATCACACACAATCACTCACAATATCACACACAATATCACACACAATCACTCACAATATCACAATATCACACACAATCACTCACAATATCACAATATCACACACAATCACTCACAATATCACAATATCACACACAATCACACACAATCACTCACAATATCACAATATCACACACAATCACTCACAATATCACACACAATATCACACACAATCACTCACAATATCACAATATCACACACAATCACACACAATCACTCAATATCACACACAATCACTCACAATATCACAATATCACACACAATCACACACAATCACTCACAATATCACAATATCACACACAATCACTCACAATATCACACACAATCACTCACAATATCACAATATCACACACAATCACTCAAAATATCACACACAATCACTCACAATATCATAATATCACACACAATCACTCACAATATCACAATATCACACACAATCACTCACAATATCACAATATCACACACAATCACTCACAATATCACAATATCACACACAATCACTCACAATATCACACACAATCACTCACAATATCACAATATCACACACAATCACTCACAATATCACAATATCACACACAATCACTCACAATATCACAATATCACACACAATCACTCACAATATCACAATATCACACACAATCACTCACAATATCACAATATCACACACAATCACTCACAATATCACAATATCACACACAATCACTCACAATATCACAATATCACACAATCACTCACAATATCACACACAATCACTCACAATATCACAATATCACACACAATCACTCACAATATCACAATATCACACACAATCACACACACACACAATCAATCACAATATCACAATATCACACACAATCACTCACAATATCACACACAATATCACACACAATCACTCACAATATCACAATATCACACACAATCACTCACAATATCACACACAATCACTCACAATATCACACACAATCACTCACAATATCACAATATCACACAATCACTCACAATATCACAATATCACACACAATCACTCACAATATCACACACAATCACTCACAATATCACAATATCACACACAATCACTCACAATATCACACACAATCACTCACAATATCACAATATCACACACAATATCACACACAATCACTCACAATATCACACACAATATCACACACAATCACTCACAATATCACACACAATCACTCACAATATCACACACAATCACTCACAATATCACAATATCACACACAATCACTCACAATATCACACACAATCACTCACAATATCACAATATCACACACAATCACTCACAATATCACAATATCACACACAATCACTCACAATATCACAATATCACACACAATCACTCACAATATCACACACAATCACTCACAATATCACACACAATCACTCACAATATCACACACAATCACTCACAATATCACAATATCACACACAATCACTCACAATATCACACACAATCACTCACAATATCACAATATCACACACAATCACTCACAATATCACAATATCACACACAATCACTCACAATATCACACACAATATCACACACAATATCACACAATCACACACAATCACTCACAATATCACAATATCACACACAATCACTCACAATATCACAATATCACACACAATCACACACAATATCACAATATCACACACAATCACTCAATATCACACACAATCACTCACAATATCACACACAATATCACACACAATCACTCACAATATCACACACAATCACTCACAATATCACAATATCACACACAATCACTCACAATATCACACACAATCACTCACAATATCACAATATCACACACAATCACTCACAATATCACAATATCACACACAATCACTCACAATATCACAATATCACACACAATCACTCACAATATCACACACAATCACTCACAATATCACACACAATATCACACACAATCACTCACAATATCACACACAATCACTCACAATATCACAATATCACACACAATCACTCACAATATCACACACAATCACTCACAATATCACACACAATCACTCACAATATCACAATATCACACACAATCACTCACAATATCACACACAATCACTCACAATATCACAATATCACACACAATCACTCACAATATCACAATATCACACACAATCACTCACAATATCACACACAATCACACACAATATCACAATATCACACACAATCACTCACAATATCACACACAATCACTCACAATCACTCACAATATCACAATATCACACACAATCACTCACAATATCACACACAATCACTCACAATCACACACAATATCACAATATCACACACAATCACTCACAATATCACACACAATCACACACAATATCACAATATCACACACAATCACTCACAATATCACACACAATCACTCACAATCACTCACAATATCACAATATCACACACACACTCTCACAATGTCACACACACACTCTCACAATATCACACACACACACTCTCACAATATCACACACACACTCTCACAATATCACACACACACACTCACAATATCACAATATCACAGTGTCACACACACACTCACAATATCACAATATCACACACACACACTCACAATATCACAGTGTCACACACACACTCACAATATCACAGTGTCACACACAATCACTCACAATATCACACACAATCACTCACAATCACTCACAATATCACACACAATCACTCACAATCACTCACAATATCACACACAATCACTCACAATATCACAATATCACACACAATCACTCACAATATCACAATATCACACACAATCACTCACAATCACTCACAATATCACACACAATCACTCACAATATCACACACAATCACTCACAATATCACACACAATCACTCACAATATCACAATATCACACACAATCACTCACAATATCACAATATCACACACAATCACTCACAATCACTCACAATATCACACACAATCACTCACAATATCACACACAATCACTCACAATATCACACACAATCACTCACAATATCACAATATCACACACAATCACTCACAATATCACACACAATCACTCACAATATCACACACAATCACTCACAATATCACACACAATCACTCACAATATCACACACAATCACTCACAATATCACACACAATCACTCACAATATCACACACAATCACTCACAATATCACACACAATCACTCACAATATCATAATATCACACACAATCACTCACAATATCACTATCACACACAATATCACAATATCACACACAATCACTCACAATATCACACACAATCACTCACAATATCACAATATCACACACAATCACTCACAATATCACAATATCACACACAATCACTCACAATATCACAATATCACACACAATCACTCACAATATCACACACAATCACTCACAATATCACACACAATCACTCACAATATCACACACAATCACTCACAATATCATAATATCACACACAATCACTCACAATATCACTATCACACACAATATCACAATATCACACACAATCACTCACAATATCACACACAATCACTCACAATATCACAATATCACACACAATCACTCACAATATCACAATATCACACACAATCACTCACAATATCACAATATCACACACAATCACTCACAATATCACACACAATCACTCACAATATCATAATATCACACACAATCACTCACAATATCACTATCACACACAATATCACAATATCACACACAATCACTCACAATATCACACACAATCACTCACAATATCACAATATCACACACAATCACTCACAATATCACAATATCACACACAATCACTCACAATATCACAATATCACACACAATCACTCACAATATCACAATATCACACACAATCACTCACAATATCACAATATCACACACAATCACTCAATATCACACACAATCACTCACAATATCACACACAATATCACACACAATCACTCACAATATCACACACAATCACTCACAATATCACAATATCACACACAATCACTCACAATATCACACACAATCACTCACAATATCACAATATCACACACAATCACTCACAATATCACAATATCACACACAATCACTCACAATATCACACACAATATCACACACAATCACTCACAATATCACACACAATCACTCACAATATCACAATATCACACACAATCACTCACAATATCACACACAATCACTCACAATATCACACACAATCACTCACAATATCACACACAATCACACACAATATCACAATATCACACACAATCACTCACAATATCACAATATCACACACAATCACTCACAATATCACACACAATCACTCACAATATCACAATATCACACACAATCACTCACAATATCACAATATCACACACAATCACTCACAATATCACAATATCACACACAATCACTCACAATATCACACACAATCACTCACAATATCACACACAATCACTCACAATATCACAATATCACACACAATCACTCACAATATCACACACAATCACTCACAATATCACACACAATCACTCACAATATCACACACAATCACTCACAATATCACACACAATCACTCACAATATCATAATATCACACACAATCACTCACAATATCACTATCACACACAATATCACAATATCACACACAATCACTCACAATATCACACACAATCACTCACAATATCACACACAATCACTCACAATATCACAATATCACACACAATCACTCACAATATCACAATATCACACACAATCACTCACAATATCACACACAATCACTCACAATATCACACACAATCACTCACAATATCACACACAATCACACACAATATCACACACAATCACTCACAATATCACACACAATCACTCACAATATCACACACAATCACTCACAATATCACACACAATCACTCACAATATCACACACAATCACTCACAATATCACAATATCACACACAATCACTCACAATATCACAATATCACACACAATCACTCACAATATCACACACAATCACACACAATATCACACACAATCACTCACAATATCACAATATCACACACAATCACACACAATATCACAATATCACACACAATCACTCACAATATCACAATATCACACACAATCACTCACAATATCACACACAATCACTCACAATATCACTCACAATCACACACAATATCACAATATCACACACAATCACTCACAATATCACAATATCACACACAATCACTCACAATATCACACACAATCACTCACAATATCACACACAATCACTCACAATATCACAATATCACACACAATCACTCACAATATCACACACAATCACTCACAATATCACACACAATCACTCACAATATCACAATATCACACACAATCACTCACAATATCACAATATCACACACAATCACTCACAATATCACACACAATCACTCACAATATCACAATATCACACACAATCACTCACAATATCACACACAATCACACACAATATCACAATATCACACACAATCACTCACAATATCACACACAATCACTCACAATATCACACACAATCACTCACAATATCACAATATCACACACACTCACAATATCACAATATCACACACAATCACACACAATATCACAATATCACACACAATATCACAATATCACACACAATCACTCACAATATCACAATATCACACACAATCACACACAATATCACACACAATCACTCACAATATCACAATATCACACACAATCACACACAATATCACAATATCACACACAATCACTCACAATATCACAATATCACACACAATCACACACAATATCACAATATCACACACAATCACTCACAACATCACAATATCACACACAATCACTCACAATATCACAATATCACACACAATCACTCACAATATCACAATATCACACACAATCACTCACAATATCACAATATCACACACAATCACTCACAATATCACAATATCACACACAATCACTCACAATATCACACACAATCACTCACAATATCACAATATCACACACAATCACTCACAATATCACACACAATCACTCACAATATCACACACAATCACTCACAATATCACAATATCACACACAATCACTCACAATATCACAATATCACACACAATCACTCACAATATCACACACAATCACACACAATATCACAATATCACACACAATCACACACACACACACAATCAATCACAATATCACACACAATCACTCACAATATCACAATATCACACACAATCACACACAATATCACAATATCACACACAATCACACACAATATCACAATATCACTCACAATATCACAATATCACACACAATCACTCACAATATCACAATATCACACACAATCACTCACAATATCACAATATCACACACAATCACACACAATATCACAATATCACACACAATCACACACAATATCACAATATCACACACAATCACACACAATATCACACACAATCACTCACAATATCACAATATCACACACAATCACTCACAATATCACAATATCACACACAATCACTCACAATATCACAATATCACACACAATCACTCACAATATCACAATATCACACACAATCACACACAATATCACAATATCACACACAATCACTCACAATATCACAATATCACACACAATCACACACAATATCACACACAATCACTCACAATATCACAATATCACACACAATCACTCACAATATCACAATATCACACACAATCACTCACAATATCACAATATCACACACAATCACTCACAATATCACAATATCACACACAATCACTCACAATATCACAATATCACACACAATCACACACAATATCACAATATCACACACAATCACTCACAATATCACAATATCACACACAATCACACACAATATCACACACAATCACTCACAATATCACAATATCACACACAATCACTCACAATATCACAATATCACACACAATCACTCACAATATCACAATATCACACACAATCACTCACAATATCACAATATCACACACAATCACACACAATATCACAATATCACACACAATCACTCACAATATCACAATATCACACACAATCACACACAATATCACACACAATCACTCACAATATCACAATATCACACACAATCACTCACAATATCACAATATCACACACAATCACTCACAATATCACAATATCACACACAATCACTCACAATATCACTCACAATCACACACAATATCACAATATCACACACAATCACTCACAATATCACAATATCACACACAATCACTCACAATATCACACACAATCACTCACAATATCACAATATCACACACAATCACTCACAATATCACAATATCACACACAATCACTCACAATATCACACACAATCACTCACAATATCACACACAATCACTCACAATATCACACACAATCACTCACAATATCACAATATCACACACAATCACTCACAATATCACACACAATCACTCACAATATCACACACAATCACACACAATATCACAATATCACACACAATCACTCACAATATCACAATATCACACACAATCACACACTATCACAATATCACACACAATCACTCACAATATCACAATATCACACACAATCACTCACAATATCACAATATCACACACAATCACTCACAATATCACACACAATCACACACAATATCACAATATCACACACAATCACACACAATATCACAATATCACACACAATCACTCACAATATCACAATATCACACACAATCACTCACAATATCACAATATCACACACAATCACTCACAATATCACTCACAATCACACACAATATCACAATATCACACACAATCACTCACAATATCACACACAATCACTCACAATATCACAATATCACACACAATCACACACACACACACAATCAATCACAATATCACACACAATCACTCACAATATCACAATATCACACACAATCACTCACAATATCACAATATCACACACAATCACTCACAATATCACTCACAATCACACACAATATCACAATATCACACACAATCACTCACAATATCACACACAATCACTCACAATATCACACACAATCACTCACAATATCACTCACAATCACACACAATATCACAATATCACACACAATCACTCACAATATCACTCACAATCACACACAATATCACAATATCACACACAATCACTCACAATATCACACACAATCACTCACAATATCACACACAATCACTCACAATATCACAATATCACACACAATCACACACACACACAATCAATCACAATATCACACACAATCACTCACAATATCACAATATCACACACAATCACTCACAATATCACAATATCACACACAATCACTCACAATATCACTCACAATCACACACAATATCACAATATCACACACAATCACTCACAATATCACACACAATCACTCACAATATCACACAATCACTCACAATATCACAATATCACACACAATCACACACACACACACAATCAATCACAATATCACACACAATCACTCACAATATCACAATATCACACACAATCACACACAATATCACAATATCACACACAATCACACACAATATCACAATATCACACACAATCACTCACAATATCACAATATCACACACAATCACTCACAATATCACAATATCACACACAATCACTCACAATATCACAATATCACACACAATCACTCACAATATCACACACAATCACTCACAATATCACACACAATCACACACAATATCACAATATCACACACAATCACTCACAATATCACAATATCACACACAATCACACACTATCACAATATCACACACAATCACTCACAATATCACAATATCACACACAATCACTCACAATATCACAATATCACACACAATCACTCACAATATCACAATATCACACACAATCA
Organism: Hemibagrus wyckioides; assembly: GCF_019097595.1. NCBI lineage: Eukaryota > Metazoa > Chordata > Actinopteri > Siluriformes > Bagridae > Hemibagrus > Hemibagrus wyckioides. Next base: position 25,728,711 of record NC_080718.1, on the reverse strand, counting down.
CACACAATATCACAATATCACACACAATCACACACAATATCACAATATCACACACAATCACTCACAATATCACAATATCACACACAATCACTCACAATATCACAATATCACACACAATCACTCACAATATCACAATATCACACACATTCACACACAATCACACACACAATCACACACACACAATATCACACACAATCACTCACAATATCACAATATCACACACAATCACTCACAATATCACAATATCACACACAATCACACACAATATCACACACAATCACTCACAATATCACAATATCACACACAATCACTCACAATATCACAATATCACACACAATCACTCACAATATCACACACAATCACTCACAATATCACAATATCACACACAATCACTCACAATATCACAATATCACACACAATCACTCACAATATCACACACAATCACTCACAATATCACACACAATCACTCACAATATCACACACAATCACTCACAATATCACACACAATCACACACAATATCACAATATCACACACAATCACTCACAATATCACAATATCACACACAATCACTCACAATATCACAATATCACACACAATCACTCACAATATCACACACAATCACTCACAATATCACACACAATCACTCACAATATCACACACAATCACACACAATATCACAATATCACACACAATCACTCACAATATCACAATATCACACACAATCACACACTATCACAATATCACACACAATCACTCACAATATCACACACAATCACTCACAATATCACAATATCACACACAATCACTCACAATATCACAATATCACACACAATCACACACAATATCACAATATCACACACAATCACACACAATATCACAATATCACACACAATCACTCACAATATCACAATATCACACACAATCACTCACAATATCACAATATCACACACAATCACTCACAATATCACTCACAATCACACACAATATCACAATATCACACACAATCACTCACAATATCACAATATCACAATATCACACACAATCACTCACAATATCACACACAATCACTCACAATATCACACACAATCACTCACAATATCACACACAATCACTCACAATATCACAATATCACACACAATCACACACACACACACAATCAATCACAATATCACACACAATCAAGCACATACACCCACAGTCAATCACACCCACAATTAAACACACTCAATCAATCTTACACACACACACAGAGACCCACAGAGACCCGAGCTCAGGACCGAAGCAGAGAGTGTAGAGGAAACACACAGAGACCCGAGCTCAGGACCGAAGCAGAGAGTGTAGAGGAAACACACAGAGACCCGAGCTCAGGACCGAAGCAGAGAGTGTAGAGGAAACACACAGAGACCCGAGCTCAGGACCGAAGCAGAGAGTGTAGAGGAAACCCACAGAGACCCGAGCTCAGGACCGAACCAGAGAGAGTAGAGGAAACCCACAGAGACCCGAGCTCAGGACCGAACCAGAGAGTGTAGAGGAAACCCACAGGGACCCGAGCTCAGGACCGAACCAGAGAGTGTAGAGGAAACCCACAGGGACCCGAGCTCAGGACCGAACCAGAGAGTGTAGAGGAAACCCACAGGGACCCGAGCTCAGGACCGAACCAGAGAGTGTAGAGGAAACCCACAGAGACCCGAGCTCAGGACCGAACCAGAGAGTGTAGAGGAAACCCACAGGGACCCGAGCTCAGGACCGAACCAGAGAGAGTAGAGGAAACCCACAGAGACCCGAGCTCAGGACCGAACCAGAGAGTGTAGAGGAAACCCACAGAGACCCGAGCTCAGGACCGAACCAGAGAGTGTAGAGGAAACCCACAGAGACCCGAGCTCAGGACCGAACCAGAGAGAGTAGAGGAAACCCACAGAGACCAGAGCTCAGGACCGAACCAGAGAGTGTAGAGGAAACCCACAGAGACCAGAGCTCAGGACCGAACCAGAGAGTGTAGAGGAAACCCACAGAGACCCGAGCTCAGGACCGAACCAGAGAGAGTAGAGGAAACCCACAGGGACCCGAGCTCAGGACCGAACCAGAGAGAGTAGAGGAAACCCACAGAGACCCGAGCTCAGGACCGAACCAGAGAGAGTAGAGGAAACCCACAGAGACCCGAGCTCAGGACCGAACCAGAGAGAGTAGAGGAAACCCACAGAGACCCGAGCTCAGGACCGAAGCAGAGAGAGTAGAGGAAACCCACAGAGACCCGAGCTCAGGACCGAAGCAGAGAGTGTAGAGGAAACCCACAGAGACCCGAGCTCAGGACCGAAGCAGAGAGTGTAGAGGAAACCCACAGAGACCCGAGCTCAGGACCGAAGCAGAGAGTGTAGAGGAAACCCACAGAGACCCGAGCTCAGGACCGAAGCAGAGAGTGTAGAGGAAACCCACAGAGACCCGAGCTCAGGACCGAACCAGAGAGAGTAGAGGAAACCCACAGAGACCCGAGCTCAGGACCGAACCAGAGAGTGTAGAGGAAACCCACAGGGACCCGAGCTCAGGACCGAACCAGAGAGTGTAGAGGAAACCCACAGGGACCCGAGCTCAGGACCGAACCAGAGAGTGTAGAGGAAACCCACAGGGACCCGAGCTCAGGACCGAACCAGAGAGAGTAGAGGAAACCCACAGAGACCCGAGCTCAGGACCGAACCAGAGAGAGTAGAGGAAACCCACAGAGACCCGAGCTCAGGACCGAACCAGAGAGAGTAGAGGAAACCCACAGAGACCCGAGCTCAGGACCAAACCAGAGAGAGTAGAGGAAACCCAGAGAGACCCGAGCTCAGGACCGAAGCAGAGAGAGTAGAGGAAACCCACAAAGACCCGAGCTCAGGACCGAACCAGAGAGAGTAGAGGAAACCCACAGAGACCCGAGCTCAGGACCGAACCAGAGAGTGTAGAGGAAACCCACAGGGACCCGAGCTCAGGACCGAACCAGAGAGTGTAGAGGAAACCCACAGGGACCCGAGCTCAGGACCGAACCAGAGAGTGTAGAGGAAACCCACAGGGACCCGAGCTCAGGACCGAACCAGAGAGAGTAGAGGAAACCCACAGAGACCCGAGCTCAGGACCGAACCAGAGAGAGTAGAGGAAACCCACAGAGACCCGAGCTCAGGACCGAACCAGAGAGAGTAGAGGAAACCCACAGAGACCCGAGCTCAGGACCAAACCAGAGAGAGTAGAGGAAACCCAGAGAGACCCGAGCTCAGGACCGAAGCAGAGAGAGTAGAGGAAACCCACAAAGACCCGAGCTCAGGACCGAACCAGAGAGAGTAGAGGAAACCCACAGAGACCCGAGCTCAGGACCGAACCAGAGAGTGTAGAGGAAACCCACAGAGACCCGAGCTCAGGACCGAACCAGAGAGTGTAGAGGAAACACACAGAGACCCGAGCTCAGGACCGAACCAGAGAGAGTAGAGGAAACCCACAGGGACCCGAGCTCAGGACCGAACCAGAGAGTGTAGAGGAAACACACAGAGACCCGAGCTCAGGACCGAACCAGAGAGTGTAGAGGAAACCCACAGAGACCCGAGCTCAGGACCGAACCAGAGAGAGTAGAGGAAACCCACAGGGACCCGAGCTCAGGACCGAACCAGAGAGTGTAGAGGAAACACACAGAGACCCGAGCTCAGGACCGAACCAGAGAGTGTAGAGGAAACACACAGAGACCCGAGCTCAGGACCGAACCAGAGAGAGTAGAGGAAACACACAGAGACCCGAGCTCAGGACCAAACCAGAGAGTGTAGAGGAAACACACAGAGACCCGAGCTCAGGACCGAACCAGAGAGTGTAGAGGAAACACACAGAGACCCGAGCTCAGGACCGAACCAGAGAGTGTAGAGGAAACACACAGAGACCCGAGCTCAGGACCAAACCAGAGAGAGTAGAGGAAACACACAGAGACCCGAGCTCAGAAAGAAAGAAAGAAAGAAAGAAAGAAAGAAAGAAAGAAAGAATCTGATGCATGTCATATCTCAGTAACGATTGTGTTTATAACAATGTAACAACACTTCTGTTAATAAATGGAAGATGTTAATAAGCCACTGTGAGCAGGAACAAAATCTGCGCAGCCAAAAATTCCTGCATCATCTTAAACACACTCTGGTTTTTTTGGTTGATGACCGTTCCCTCACTTCCACTTCCTGTCCAGTCACAGAACTGCTTTACATCACACTCTTTGTTGTATCACAAGCCCCGCCCAGTCCGGACTGATCATTCTCCTTGCAATTCTCCTAGCTTCATGTAGAGCCTCTTTAATCCTGATCAGAGTCACAGAGGATCCACAGGGAATCCCTGTCCTGGGAATACTGGGCAGGAAGTGGGAATATGTCCTGGAACTAATGTCAATGTCAGTGGACACCACACACCACACACACACACACACAATCAATCACACACACAATCACACACACATTCAATCACACACACATTCAATCACACACACACTCAATCAATCACACACACACAATCACACACACATTCAATCACACACACACACAATCACACACACACACACAATCACACACATACAAATCAATCACACACACAATCAGACAATCAATCACACACACATACAATCACACCCACAAATCAATCACACACACAATATCACACACACAATCAATATAACACACACAATCTCTCTCTCACACACACACACACAATATCACACACACAAAAGCACACAAAGTCAATCACACACAATCACACAATCTGACACAATCCATCACACACACAATCTCACACACATTCAATCACACACACACACAATCACACACACACACAATCACACACACACACAATCACACACATACAAATCAATCACACACACAAATCAATTACACACACAATCAATCTCACACACACAATCACACACACAAATCAATCACACACACAGACAATCACACCCACAAATCAATCACACACACAATATCACACACACAATCAATATAACACACACAATCTCTCTCACACACACACACTATCACACACACAAAAGCACACAAAGTCAATCACACACAATCACACAATCTGACACAATCCATCACACACACAATCTCACACACATACACACAATATCACAATCACACACACAATCAAGCACATACAATCAAGCACACACACACCCACAGTCAATCACACCCACAATTAAACACACTCAATCAATCTTACACACACAAATCACACACACACACACAAACGCACAATCTTCAACATCTTAGGACAAATTAATAGAGCCAATCAACGTACTGGCATATTTCAGAAACAGGAAGGAAACCAGAGAGCTCAGAGGAAACCCACAGAGACCCGAGCTCAGGACCGAAGCAGAGAGTGTAGAGGAAACCCACAGAGACCCGAGCTCAGGACCGAAGCAGAGAGTGTAGAGGAAACCCACAGAGACCCGAGCTCAGGACCGAACCAGAGAGTGTAGAGGAAACCCACAGAGACCCGAGCTCAGGACCGAACCAGAGAGAGTAGAGGAAACCCACAGGGACCCGAGCTCAGGACCGAAGCAGAGAGTGTAGAGGAAACCCACAGAGACCCGAGCTCAGGACCGAAGCAGAGAGTGTAGAGGAAACCCACAGAGACCCAAGCTCAGGACCAAACCAGAGAGAGTAGAGGAAACCCACAGAGACCCGAGCTCAGGACCGAACCAGAGAGTGTAGAGGAAACCCACAGAGACCCGAGCTCAGGACCGAACCAGAGAGAGTAGAGGAAACCCACAGAGACCCGAGCTCAGGACCGAAGCAGAGAGAGTAGAGGAAACCCACAGGGACCCGAGCTCAGGACCGAACCAGAGAGTGTAGAGGAAACCCACAGAGACCCGAGCTCAGGACCGAAGCAGAGAGTGTAGAGGAAACCCACAGAGACCCGAGCTCAGGACCGAAGCAGAGAGTGTAGAGGAAACCCACAGAGACCCGAGCTCAGGACCGAACCAGAGAGTGTAGAGGAAACCCACAGAGACCCGAGCTCAGGACCGAACCAGAGAGTGTAGAGGAAACCCACAGAGACCCGAGCTCAGGACCGAACCAGAGAGTGTAGAGGAAACCCACAGAGACCCGAGCTCAGGACCGAACCAGAGAGTGTAGAGGAAACACACAGAGACCCGAGCTCAGGACCGAACCAGAGAGTGTAGAGGAAACACACAGAGACCCGAGCTCAGGACCGAACCAGAGAGAGTAGAGGAAACCCACAGAGACCCGAGCTCAGGACCGAAGCAGAGAGTGTAGAGGAAACCCACAGAGACCCGAGCTCAGGACCGAAGCAGAGAGTGTAGAGGAAACCCACAGAGACCCGAGCTCAGGACCGAAGCAGAGAGTGTAGAGGAAACCCACAGAGACCCGAGCTCAGGACCGAAGCAGAGAGTGTAGAGGAAACACACAGAGACCCGAGCTCAGGACCGAAGCAGGGCCCTTGAGAATTGAAGCAGGAGTAAAACAATAACACTACTGCTGTGGTCAAAATACACAGAGCAAAGGAGACTCTGAGAACAAGACAGAGGAGAATCTGGACAGGGGGCAAGTCCATCTCAGGGCATAATCACACAACACTTTATCTGCTGTAAATAAAACTCACACATACTTCTCTATACACATTCTAACATAGCCTTATTTATTATGCACATATTTACATATTTATCTGCACTTCATTTGCATAATTTCTACTATTTGCACTTCTGGTAGATGCTAAACGGCATTTTCTGGCTTTGTACCTGTACTTTGCAATGACAATAAAGTTCTTTCTATCTATCTGTCTATCTATCTCGCTGTCTCTCATTCTATATATCTCTCTCTATCACCCTATATATGTGTCACTCGATTTCTGACCACTTTCTCTCTCTCTCTCTCTCTCTCGATCATTCTCTCTCTCACTCTCTCACAATCACTCCATCCTTTGATGTCTCTCATTGTCTCTCGTTCTCTCTCTCTCTCTCTCTTGATCACTGTATCCTTAGCTGTCCCTCATTCTCCCTCTCTCTCTCTCTCGATCGCTGTATCTCTCTCTTGCTGTCTCTCGTTTTATCTCTCACTCTCTCTTGTTCGCTCTATCTATCCCTTTCTCTTGTTTTGCTCCATCTGTCCCTTTCTCTTGTTCGATCTATATATATATCTCTTTCTTGTTTCCTCCATCTATCTCTCTTTCTCACTTGTTTGCTCCATATATTCCTCTCTCTCTCTTGTTCGCTCTATCTATCTCCCTCTCTTGTTCACGCTATCTATCCCTCTCTCTCTCTCTTTTGAAGTTGCAATATTTCAAAAACTGTAGATTTTCCACAGATTTGAGGCGAAACGCATCAAACGACATCGTCACAACACGGCGAGGCGCTCCTCCATTCACGTGTGTGTTACATGAGTACAGCTCTCGGACATTACATGCGTCTCTCACTGCTAGGAGATTAACAGAAGAGTCCTGTGCTTGTGATTTCGCCAATTCAAGTAATTTTCCACAAAAAAAGCAGAGCTGCATGGCAAATTTTGGGAAAAAAATGGCATTTTGGCTGCAAGAATCATGAAAAAGCTCTCAAAACAAAACTCTAAACCTCAAAAACAGCACGTTAATGAGAAACTCCTCTGTCTGGAAGAATTTACTGTTCCAGCTCGAACCCTGACTCACTGTCCAGAAGCACCTCCTCAGAGAAAATCTCATTATAATCAACCATTACATGTTTTTAATCAGTTTTTGGAGCAGGTCCTCTAAACACGCCCCTGTGAAAGCTGTTACCATAGAAATAATACTGAATTAAAGAGAGCTTAACCCTGACTTCAGTACTCAGTGGAAATAAGAACTTATTTTGAGAGAGAGAGAGAGAGAGAGAGAGAGAGATCATACAAGGTCAAGATTCTTGTGCATTTCTAGCACTATCGGGATTAAAAAACAGCACGAGTTATTACACAAAATCAGGATATTACGTTAACACGAATCTCACCTTCAGCTTGCAATCGATCACCTTCAGCTTGCACCTTCAGCTTGCATCAATTACAATCAAAACAATCATCAGTAACTATCATAACTCAAGCGCCCCTAGCGGTGAAGAGGTGGACTGCACTTACAAGCCAAACTCCAATAACACAACTAATTGTCCATTTTAACTCACGAGCTTGACTTACATAAAAAGTACAAGGGTATACAAATAAAACTTTTCCGATTCATACACTTTTATCTCATTTTCAATTCTTGCAATGCATCAAGGTGTTTCTAAAGATGGAGCCAAGGATCAACACAAAGGTCATCTTCAGGATATGTTAAACATACCTTTGGCCTAATCGGTGTTTTATCCACTTGTTGTTTTGGCAGAATTGCAAATGAACACTGACCTGGTGTTGGGTTGAACAACAGGTAGATAGACTTAAGGAAAAAGGCAATATTTATTAGAATAAATTGAAAACAACTGGAGAAAATAACGTGATGGGGTGTTGGAGTTCATGCGCAACTAACAGGTAGAAATATTAATTATTAAATATTTTTTAATTATTTAAAACTGAAAATATTTTTAGACGAGCATATACATTTATTTATTTCATTAAATTTAACTGCAGAAAAAGTAAAAATAAATAAATAAATAAATAAATAGCTCTACAAGTAAAAAAACGTAATGTTACAGTATAGCGAGTAAAGTAACACAAAAATTATTTATTATATTTATTTATAAAGGGGGGGGGGTCACAGCTTGAAACTATAAAAACAGAAAACTTTATAAAAAATAAAAGTAAATAAATCCTACCTAATAACAGGGTTTCTAATCTCTTTCGGTCCACACGGAACCTCTCCTCGGTCCAGTCCGGGTTGGGCGGCGATACGTGTCCGCTTGAGTCGCTCTCCGAGGCGGGCAGAGGGGAATCAGCGCTCCGCTCGCTGTTCGAGCCCGGGTCCGAGTGCTGAGAGCAGCCGCTCAGGGGGACGCGTTGCGCGGCCATGTCGCGCCCGAACCACCGCTAAACACGCACAGCTCCGAAAGTCACTCTGAGCCTGGGCTTTTTTTCTTCATATAACCAAAACATAGAACATTCCAGCGCGTCACTCCGGTTTTTCTTTCTTTCTTTGCTTCTTCACAAAGCCCCTCTCTCACCCTCAACCATCTCTCAGAACTTTTTTCACTCACTGGGAATAGATCCCCGAGTTCTTTCATGCCAGAAGAAAAAAATTCCCGCCCACTTTTTGTTCTTCGCCACGCCCACATTTAACCCAGTCAAACTTTTTTCTTTCCTTGGAGTTCAGAAACATGCGCATGCGCAAAAACATCATACATATCTGGCGGCCTGGGAAAACCCTTCATATATATATATATATATATTTTGACAATATGAAGTTCTTGAGCTTAAATACTGATTCTCTTTGGCAGTATCTCAATTAGAGCTTTTAAAAGAACAACTTTATCATCACCTGAGTTATACAAAATGGCTAAAAGTACAGGTATGTGGACCATCTGACCATCACACGTGTGCTTGTTGAACACCTGACCATCACACATGTGTTTGTTGAACATCTGACCATCACACATGTGCTGTTTGAACATCTGACCATCACACATATGCTTGTTGAACACCTGACCATCACACATGTGCTTGTTGAACACCTGACCATCACACATGTGCTTGTTGAACACCTGACCATCACACATGTGCTGGTTGAACACCTGACCATCACACATGTGCTTGTTGAACACCTGACCATCACACATGTGCTTGTTGAACACCTGACCATCACACATGTACTTGTTGAACACCTGACCATCACACATGTACTTGTTGAACACCTGACCATCACACATGTGTTTGTTGAACATCTGACCATCACACATGTGCTGGTTGAACACCTGACCATCACACATGTGCTGGTTGAACACCTGACCATCACACATGTGCTGGTTGAACACCTGACCATCACACATGTGCTGGTTGAACACCTGACCATCACACATGTGCTTGTTGAACATCTGACCATCACACATATGCTTGTTGAACACCTGACCATCACACATGTACTTGTTGAACACCTGACCATCACACATGTGCTGGTTGAACACCTGACCATCACACATGTGCTTGTTGAACACCTGACCATCACATATATATATATATATATATATATATATATATATATATATATATATATATATACATACATATATATATATATATATATATATATATATATATATATATATATATATACATATATATATATATATAGTTTTATTTTCCTCCATAGACCATGTTGAGGAAGCTGTTGCTAATTGTTTTTAAAAATTATTTTATTGACATAATAGCTAGAAAACGTCAACAATTAGTATAAAACACCAACAAGCTCCAGAACAAAGCAGCACTTGACAGTACAAGTGTCTGGAATGAAAAGAAATGTAGCTAGTTTGTGAACATTAGGCTTAGTAGCATTAATTATCACAGAATAGCAGCAAGCTATTATTAGGCAATTTGATCTTTTTGTTAGCAAGTTAGCAAACTTTGACTTTAAGTTCCAAACAGTGGAATGTAAGAACCAACTGTGTAAAGTAGTTGATCAACTAAGACATGTTTGGTGTCAAACTTTTGCTTCAAGGCTAATGTAGCTAATAACTCTGTGTGAGGAAGCTTTAAGGCTAATGTAGCTAACAAGTCTGTGTGCTTCGAAGCTAATGTAGCTAACACGTCTGTGTGCTGACATTTTATGGCTAATGTAGCTAACAAGTCTGTGTAGCCCAAAAATTATTACTGTAAATATGAACCTCAAACCACATCCAGTTCCTCAGACTTCCTGAAGTGGTTTTCAGGACTCAGCAGAACTTCCTGTTATCTATAAAAACAAACAAATGTTCTCCGAATAGCTGATTGCAGAAACCAACTAGAAATGATGTTTAGATAAAAAATTGTAGCAGTAAACTGGACATTATTAGCTCACATTGTCTTGGTGTAAAATGATTCTACTGTTTTACTTCATTGTTTATTTTAAAATTGTATTTTTTGTCTCTTAAGAGTACTCATTAGCTTCGTAGCTGTAGAGCTAATACGTAACCGTGGCTAACCTTTCCAGCTCTCTCTCACTGTTTAGCTACACATGCTACTCCTGAGACACCACTGATCCTGATAAGATAAATTTATATATTTCTGTAAAGCTGCTGTCACAATGTCCACTGTTAAAGTGCTGAACAAAATAAAATCAAATATTTTTTATACTTTGTGGGGGCTCAAGTGGTTAAGGCACTGGCTTGTTGATTGGAAGATCAGGGGTTCAAGCCCCAGTATGGCCAAGTTGCCACTGTTGGGCCCTTGAGCAAGGCCCTTAACCCTCTCTGCTCTAGGGGCACTGTATCATGGCTGACACTGTGCTCTGACCCCAACCTCCAAGGATGGGATATACGAAGAAAGAATTTCACTGTGCAGTAATGTATATGTGACAAATAAAGGCTATTTCTTCCTACCCTTATCCAGAGTGACTTATACATTATCTCAGTTGGAACAGCTGAGCAATTTAGGGTTAAGGTCCTTGCTCAGGGGCCCAGAAAAGGCAGCTTGGTGAACATGGGATTCAAAAATATGAGCTTTTGGGCAGCAGTCCAACACCTTAACCTTATGCTACGACATCCCCGCTGTTCCATTTGAGATGAAGGAAAAAAACTCGTACACTAGGCAGTAGGGCATAGTGTAAGTGTGTAGTGTGTACCGAGTCATTTGGGACACAGCTTTGGAGTTGAAGTGAGAACATGCTGGACTCCGAAGAAGCCTTAGCTAATCATATACATGTGGGACAAGTGCAAAACTGATCCATCTGATATTTTAAGAAAATTGGACGTTTATGGAAACGAGGTAGAAATACAGTTTTCTTTTTATTTTCACCTTTTTCAAAAGGCAACCTGGTTTTACAACACTTTTATTATTATTATTATTATTATTATTTCCCCTCGGGGTCATGTATACCAGTATAGTTTAACATGAACAGAATAATTATTCCAGATTCCTTCATCACAGTATACCATCATACCCCTAACACACAGTAAACCTTTAATAACAATCTAAAAGAACAAAACCTGCTTGTTAGTTCACACACAGCATCACAAAAAAAAAAAAAAAAAAATCCTTTCATGGTTTTAATTCAAAATAAAAAATAGCTCCAGAACAGGTTTTTAATATGATATCATAAAATATCTAAAAAGAGAGCGGAAAAAAAAAAAAAAAAAACTTGTACCAGTAACAAATGCTAGATTTATCATCATTAACATCATTGTAATGGCTGCTCTGAGACGCTCTTCAGCAGTAGCCTGAAAACCTTTCCGGTGTTCCATTGGGTTTCTGTAAACGGAAAAAGCGAACGGCTTCGATGCGTGACGTGTCGGTTTCGGCTTTTCCTCTGTAATGGGAAAAAAGGGGGGATAAAGAACCAAAAAAATACAGTCCACCAGTTTTTGAGAAAGGTGGTACAGTACATCCTCGTTAATCGTCCACGTGCAACCGTTCAGAGTCCTGCCGGTGGAATCAGCGGGAGTTACATAGCGTATTTCTGAGTCCACTCTCGCGCCATTCTGTTGTATCTGAAATGAAAGAGAGAGAAAGAGAGATTAAACACAAATCTAAATCAGCTCCTAGGAAAGTAACACATTCTATTCCATTACACATTTACTGTACAATCCTACATTATTTAGTTGTGGTAGTAGTGACATCACAGTGCTGATGGCTGATTGGCTGGAAGGTGGCGATTCATTTTCTATAACTGCTGCTATGACACTAGTCTCTATAAGCATATACAACGATCAGGCATAACATTATGAGAGGTGAGAGGTGAAGTGAATAAGACTGAGTATCTCATCATGGCACCTGTTAGTGGGTGGGATGTATTAGGCAGCAAGTGAACATTTTGTCCTCAAAGTTGATGTGTTAGAAGCAGGAAAAATGGACAAGCGTAAGGATTTGAGCGAGTTTGATGAAGGGCCAAATTGTGATGGCTAGACCACTGGATCAGAGCATCTCCAAAACTGCAGCTCTTGTGGGGTGTTCCCGGTCTGCAGTGGTCAGTATCGATCAAAAGTGGTCCAAGGAAGGGAGTGAAGGCTGGCCCGTGTGATCCGATCTAACAAACGAGCTACTGTTGCTCAATTTAGGCTGTTTTGGCAGCAAAAGGGGGACCAAGACAACATTAGGCAGGTGTTCATAATGTTATGCCTGATCAGTCTAAGTATATGCAATGTATTTAAAAAAAAAAAAAAAAAAGAACTGGAAACTTTGAGCCTCTTTAATTAATAAGTCTTTTAAGAAAGTTGTTTATAAATGTTTGTGAAAGTCAAAAACCTCTGTTGGATTAATAAAACTCAGCCTTTTCTTTGTGCTCGTGTGTGTATGTTGATCATATCTGAAGTCAAGAGCAAAATTAGTTACGACGGCTCATTTGCATTTAGACACGCCCACAAAACTCCATAAAAGGTCACGTAGACAGGAAACTGGGAGCAGGAAATAGTTACTAAAAGCAAGACTGAAAGGCAGAAGTGGAAGCTATTCTGACTCGCATCTGACTCTTGCATGGGCTCATTAATTAATGCAGCTAAATTAACCAACAACTGAGTAACAACCCTGTACAGGCAGGAGATATTAATCTGGTGTGAAACTGATTGAAAATTAAAAGGGAAAGGTTGCGTACTTGTCTTTGTCTGATTTGTAGATGTGTGCGATGTCCGGAACTAAAGGGTCATCTGGGTTGGGGTCACACAGCAGTGAGCATATGGATAACAGCACTGAAAGACAGATGGATTGAGAACATTATTCCTTCATATTAAAAAATAAATAAATAAATAAATAAATAAATAAATAAATAAATAATAAAAAAAAGTGATCATATTTTTTTTTTATTTCACTCACATACAAAAATAAAATAAACAATAAATGTAATATATTTTATTATTAATTCACATAAAAAAACAATAATAGTATTTTTTTATTATTCATTCACATTAAAAATAAACAAACAAATAAATAAATAACAAGTGTAATAATTTTATTATTAATTCACATTAAAATAAATAAATAAATAAACAAATAAATAATAATAGTAATTATATTTTTATTATTAATTCACATTAAAATAAATAAATAATATTTTTTATTATTCAAAGGAGATCTCCAGGCAATTGCATTCAGGGAATGTACGGGTGGAGTGTAGAAGTATACGTACTTAATCTACATTAAAACATCAGGTGTAAACGCATCTGGGAGGAATTTACGAATAAATTTGTTCATATTCAGTTTGGTAAAGGAAGCTCAGTGAACTTAGTTTTACTGCACAGACCTACACTGAGATGCAAACATAAACAAGGTGCAACTTTTTTATTTTAATTCACAAAAACGTCCTGGATACACAAACACGAAACCTCACGATGATGGAAATAAATCCATGAATGCCAAAATAAGCTTTACTTTTGTTATGGGCAGGGTTGCCACATCCTCATTTTTCCATTTTTCTTTCAAATTAGGCAATCCTGCTGTTCCACATTTTGTGTGTGTGTGTTTTTCTTTGTCTGTGTGATGAAGATTCGGTGCATCTCATTTTATTTATATAAAGATCTCGATTTATTTATACATAAAAAAAAAAATAAAGCAGCACCACAGGTTCTGTTCGGCCCGGTTCTTGTTCTAGAGTAAGTGAGGTTGCAGTTGATACCTTTAGACACTGTGAGCGCAGGACTCCACTGAGAGCGCAGGATGTCCAGACAGATGCTGCCGTTACTGTTGATGTTTGGATGGTAGATTTTTGTTGTGAAGGCAACCTTGGGGAAAAAAAGTAAGAAAAAAGGAGGATTGTGTCAAGATTCTCGGATGAAGCGTCTACTCACTAATGATGAAACACTTCAGAATTATGCTGAAGCTATTTATATTTCCTAGTATGATTTCATGATGGGACACCCCTCCAAATCTTTCAGGTTCAGGTGTTGTTTTCCCTTAGTTCCAGTGAAAGGAACTCTTAATGCTTCAGCATACCAAGACATTTTGGACAATTTCATGCTCTTTGTGGGAACAGTTTGGGGATGACCCCTTCCTGTTCCAACATGACTGCACACCAGTGACCAAAGCAAGGTCCATAAAGACATGGATGAGTGAGTTTGGTGTGGAGGAACTTGACTGGCCTGCACAGAGTCCTGACCTCAACCCCATAGAACACCTTTGGGATGAATTAGAGCGGAGACTGCGAGCCAGACCTTCTCGTCCAACATCAGTGCCTGACCTCACAAATGCTCTTCTAGAGGAATGGTCAAAAATTCCCATAAACACACTCCTAACCCTTGTGGAAAGCCTTCCCAGAAGAGTTGAAGCTGTTATAGCTGCAAAGGGAGGGACAACTCCATATTACATTCATGTGCATGTAAAGGCAGACGTCCCAGTTTTGGAGTGACTTACAATTATCTCATTTACACAACTTGCCTTGCTCAGGGGCCCAGTAGTGGCAGATTGGTGAACCTGGGATATGAACTTATAACGTTCTGAGCAGTAGTCCAACCACTTAACCACTAAGCTACCACATCCCACAGAACAAGCCTGCATTAAGACAAATAATCCAATTCAAGTCAAAGAATCTTTTCACTAATATCAGTTATGTAAGAAATGCTCACATTTAGTGATGATGTGGACCTAGCAAACTATTCAGTGAGCATTTGAATTACAAAATGTAATAAATAAATAAATAAAATAAAACAAAAATGTAGGAGATCTTCTGTTACAGATCCCTTGTTTATCCTGAGCACTTAAACCGCCCACTGTTCTTCAGAAAAAAAACAAAAAAAAAACCTCCAGGACATTCTTTGCTTTTCCAGCATTGTCTATTTATATTTGACCTCTTTCTCACAGTGAGATCTTTTCGCACTGAGGACGACTGAGGGACTCGTACACAACTATTACAAAAGCGGCAAACATTCACCGATGCTTAAGAAGACAACATGATACATTAAGAGCCAGGAAGGGGGGTGTGTAAACTTTTAAACAGGATGATGGGTGTACACTTATTTTGTCTTCTGGGAAACATGATCTTTAAACAAAGTAATAATAATTTTAAAAAATCATGTTTTATGACCTAAATAAAGGTAAATAAATAAATAAAGTAATAAAATAAAATAAAATAAAATAAAATAAAATAAAATAAAATAAAATAAAATAAAATAAAATAAAATAAAATAAAATAAAATAAAATAAAATAAAATAAAATAAAAAGGGACATGTTTATTTTTTCCTCCCTGACTGGGACATGAGTGCGAATCCCATAGCTGAATCAAATGCACTAATATAACACATGCTCTCTGGGTGTCAGTCACAACAACATCAGCCAATCACAGCTCATATATAAGGAAGAGGGCAGATAGCCAAGAGAGAGAGCAAAACTGGCCATTATATCTCAGAATCTGTCTCAGGTTCAGCATGCTCTCTCACCTGTCAGTCAAAGCGACTCTAGCCAATCACAAGCAGCAAGTTATATAAAACAAATAAACAAATAAATGACATTTTGTCCAGCTTCACATGTCTCTGAGGAAGCATGAATCCACCTCAGCTGGAAGTGGTCATAAGATGAGGTGACCAACATTCCCAAACCACACGATGCACTTTATGTGGCTAGGACGACTTACTTTAAGTCCTCGGCTCTGTGGTGTTTTATGTAGCACCAGGAACCTGGAGAAACGTTGTTTAATTTCGCTGTGTACTGTGTCAGCTATATATAATTAAAATGACAATGAAAACTTCTTGACGCTTGACTTTCAAAGCCATCTTTAAATATCTCTCTACTCAATGCTAAACCGGTCGTCATAAACTACCCTTGCTTGCTAGCTATTTTAGCCTCGTATCTCTGGAAAGTAAACATATTTCATCTGAATCGACTGTATTTGGAAAAGTGATGAGACTAATTCTTTGGAACAAAAGAAGGGTGAGCGCAAAATATTGTGTAAGGACGAGTCCTTTATGTCATTTACACAACCGCAGCGAAGTGGTACGGAGAAGCAGAAGTTGGTTACTAACGATGATATGGACTAGCACATTCATGTAATCTGGCAGGTTGACTCACCTTCGGTGGTTTAAAGGGGTAGTCTGTTGGGAAGTGAATAGTCAGGAAGAAAACCCCGCCCTGATACGGACTGTCACCCTGAGAGAGAGAGAGAGAGAGAGAGAGAGAGAGAGAGAGAGATGAAGGAAGGAAACGTTTGGCAGAAACCTCTAGAATTTTTGTCTTTGTTAACCACAATCAATGTAACTGTGTTTCTCAGGCATTATCTGAAAAACAAATCTAATCAAATAAGAAATAACAATTAACTTGGAATAAAGTAAAGAAAAAAAAATTCACCGCAATGTTTTCTGTTTCATATTTTGCCACAACAAAAATAAATAAATAAATAAAATTTCAATATTGCTGCATTTGCTGTAACTGAAAGGCTGCAACTCAACTCAGAATTCACTATGTAGCTGGAATGAATGGAGGGAAAGAAAGAAAGGAATAAAAGGAGGGAGGGAGGGAAGGAGAGAAGGAAGGAAGGAAGGAAGGAAGGGAGGAAGAATGAAATAAAAAAGGAATGAAATAAAAAAGGGAAAGAAAGGAAGGAAGGAAGGAATGAATGAAGGAAGGGAGGAAGGAAGGAAAGAAAGAAAGAAGGAAAGAAAAAAGAATTCTGGGATCTGCTCTGATGTCATTTTCCTCAGTATAATAATTTCTTAAAGAAAGAAAGAAAGAAAGAAAGAAAGAGACGTAATTCTGGGATCTGCTCTAATGTCATTTTCCTCAGTATAATCATTTCTTAGTTCTCAGGAGAGAGAGAGAGAGAGAGAGACAGAGAGAGAGAGAGCGAGAGAGCGAGCGAGCTGTAAGATTATTCTGCATCTCTCCACTTGTAAAGGAAATAAGGAGAACCACAGCAGGAAATGAGGAGCAGCTTGAGAAACACTACACTACACTACATGTCTTCAAACAGACCCCAAACTGGACCACAAATCATCCAAAAAGCAAGAAAATAAAAATAAAAACAATAATATTAAATAAATAAGTAAGTAAATAAACAAACAATCATACAAATGACTAAACAGGTATACAAATAGGTAAATAAACAATTAAATAGGAAGCCTTTTAAATAACAAAAAACATTTAAAAGTATAAAAAATTACAGAATAAAAATCTATCAACTTTTGAATCATTTAGCTTCATCATCATAACGGTAAACAAACTAAAATCTAAAAAATAAGATTATCTAGAAAATCAATTTCTGCATGAAAAGCCCTAAAATCACACAATTTGGATTTCCTGAGCAATTCATACACGGGTGAGTCAAATGAAAAGCTTGGTTTCGCCAACTGCACACAAAACTGGAAGAATTTTTTTTCTACAGGAATCTGGATTGTCCTTAAGCACTGGAGGAATGATTGCACCGAACATCATGGGGATATATATGTTGATGTGTTAGAAGCAGGAAAAATGGACAAGCGTAAGGATCTGAGCGAGTTTGACGAAGGGCCAAATTGTGATGGCTAGACCACTGGATCAGAGCATCTCCAAAACTGCAGCTCTTGTGGGGTGTTCCTGGTCTGCAGTGGTCAGTATCTATCAAAAGTGGTCCAAGGAAGGAACAGTGGTGAACCGGCGACAGGGTCATGGGCGGTCAAGGCTCATTGACACACGTGGGGATCGAAGGCTGACCCCTGTGATCCGATCCAACAGACAAGCTACTGTTGCTCAGACTGCTGAAGAAGTTCTAATGCTGGTTCTCATAGAAAGGGGTCAGAATACACAGTGCAGGACGGGTCAGGGCTGTTATAGTAGCAAAAGGGGACCAACACAATATTAGGCAGGTGGTCATAAAAGTTTGTGATCGAGACGTGAAAACAAAATTAAAGACTGCTGTATTTGCTTGCAGTTGTTCAAAATGATGAAGATTTTCCTCAGATCTTCCTCAGATTTGGAGAAACTGCAAGCTTTCATTTGATCAACCCTGTAATACAACTGAATTCAATGTAAAATCAGCCTTTTGGACCAGATGAAACATTAAACAAACATCATGGAACAAAGAGAGAATGAAAAAGGCCTGTTCTTACTGGTCCCATTATTGTAGCCTGCCAGTGAAACACTATAGAGACAGAAAGAAAAAGTTAGAATTAGCATTTTGACAATTAACACTTCATCACCCTGGATCTTTTCTAGAACTTGTAGAGCGACAACAACCACATGCACGAGGACTGGTGTGAGTGCTGCATATATACTGTATCGTTTTTAACCCTTTTTACCAGTACACTGGTGTTCCAGTTTGCAGGCAGAATGGAAATGGACTTTTTCAGTCAGTATAAACAAATATTCAGGCTGCGAGTCTGATATAAAATGAGTCTGTTGGCTTTCAGTGCGATTTAGACGTGCGTTTTTCCCTCTGTTGGAGAACTTCACACAGAATTGTAGTAGTTGAAGGTGAAATTTGTTTAGATAAACAAGCACTTGGAGCATCTCAGAGAGCAGAAATGGGTTTGATATCAACATTTACTTTGAAAATGTGTGGGGAAAACTAACAATTTTTTGGTTTTTTTTTTTTTTTTAGAGCTTTTCTATGAATATATTGCCCCTTATAGGCTAGGAGAAAAACTACAAATTCTTAAAGCTTTGAGTGTCTACTTTCATATTTTATAAGTTTCATAAAACCGTCACTGTGGACTGTGACATGGCAAAGAAATTCATAGTTGAAAACAAGCACAAATACATTTTTTGGTGCTTAAGTGTGTAATTGTAGATATGGTGAAGTTTTCTATAAGGAGATGTGCATTTATTATTTCATGGAAGGAGTCTCCAGTGTCAGGTGTTAGACGCCTTCAGACATATCGTTCTACAGCGTTTAACGTATTGATGAACGGATAAATTAAAAAAAGTGTACTCGGTTTAGAGTTGCTGTGGTATAAGAGGAATAAAACACTAGTAGGAGGATCATTAATGTCAGAGTGTTCTGATTGTTTTCCTCTAACGGCGCTCCCCTATGTGATATTTTTAATTGCTTACAGGTTAGTAGAGAGTTAATAAACACTTACAGTCCTCTCCCATCGGTCCTGCTGAGCATTGTGAAGGAGGGTCCCGCTGCAAGTCCTGTAATTCCTACATAGACAGAGAGAAAGAGAGAGAGAGAGAGAGAGAGAGAGAGAGAGAGAAAAAAAGAGGGGGGGGGGTTTGGAGAGATACAGACAGAGAGAGAGAGAGAGAGAGAGAGAGGGTCTTTACATGGTGCATTCATAAATGTTTTTGCATACAGTAATGGAATATTCCATGGAAAACTCCATCGTTTGTAAAACTCCTCCGTTAGCATGAAGTCATTTCAGAGGAATTTCTCCGGCGCATGCTGCAGCTCCTTGCAGATTCAGATTTTTCTCTTCTTCTTCCTGTCCGTGTTTACACCCGCGACTTGAGTACGTCACTCGCTCTAAACAAAGCCTGGCTCACATCACCTCAGCTGATTAATGCATGCTAATATATACTATATTGCCAAAAGTTTTGGGACACCCCTCCAAATCATTGCATTCAGGGGTTGGGCTTGGCCCCTTAGTTCCAGTGAAAGGAACTCTTAATGCTTCAGCTTCATACCAAGACATTTTGGACAATTTCATGCTCCTAACTTTGTGGGAACAGTTTGGGGATGACCCCTTCCTGTTCCAACATGACTGCACACCAGTGCACAAAGCAAGGTCCATAACTTGACTGGCCTGCACAGAGTCCTGACCTGAACCTGATAGAACACCACTGGAATGAATTAGAGCGGAGACTGGAAGCCAGGCCAAAACTGGGACATCTGTCTTTACATGCACATGAATGTAATATGGAGTTGTCCCGCTCTTTGCAGCTATAACAGCTTCAACTCTTCTGGGAAGGCTTTCACAAGGTTTAGGAGTGTGTTCATGGGAATTTTTGACCATTCCTCTAGAAGCGCATTTCTGAGGTCAGGCACTGATGCTGGACGAGAAGGCCTGTCTCACAGTCTCCGCTCTAATTCATCCAAAAGGTGTTCTATTAGGTTGAGGTCAGGACTCTTTATGGACCTTGCTTTGTGCACTGGTGTGCAGTCATGGAACAGTAAGGAGCCATCCTCAAATTGCTCCCACAAAGAAATTGTCCAAAATGTCTATGTATGGAAAATTAGCGGAGGTTATAGAGATATACACGAACAAACAGGCTAATTGACCAGATGAGGCTAGATGTGAAAGCTATGAAAGATAACAGAACCTGCTCAGGTGCAGAAGCACAGACCCGAAATTTTTTCCTAGCTGATAAAAGTATTCAAAGCGGTCACTTGCTGGATTTATCCAATCAGGATTGTTGATTTATGAATATGTAAATGAGAAGCAGGGTTTAGGAATGTAAAGTGTCAAAGATCAGATTATGAAGAGCCAGAATTCAGTGTTAACCCCGGGGAAAGGAGGAGCAGTGTGAAACCTCTGACTACATAAACCCAGGACTTTGTTACTCAGAGTTTATAACCTCTAACTACATAAACCCAGGATTCTGTTTACTCAGAGTTTATAACCTCTAACTACATAAACCCCTCATGTCTTTGTACACACATATGAAGCTGATTGAGGTGATGCAGCAATTCCTCTTGATTCCTCCTAAATGTTTACAGAACGGATTGGAGCTCTTAAAAACATGCTATGTTTAAACCAGACAATTAGGAGCTACTTAAGATGTAAGACTTATGACATCTGATTATAGAAAATCTCTTATTTAGAAAATAAAATTTTGCTAACTTGGATCAGTGATGAATCTTGACTCCAACAGAACATCTTACATTTGTATTCTATTTGAAAACAGATGGATTGTGTAAAGTTTGTACTCCCTGTCTGGACTATTAAGGTTTTTCTTCTTTCTTTTTAGTCTTATTTTTGTGTGTGTTGTATCTTGTAACTAAGCTACTGTAATAACACAAGAATTTCCCTCATGGGATCAATAAAGTCTATCTATCTATCTATCTATCTATCTATCTATCTATCTATCTATCTATCTATCTATCTATCTATCAATCATCGATCCATTCATCTATCTATCCATCCATCAGCCACCTATCGATCAATCCATCAATCTATTTATTCATATCTATTTATCCATTCATCCATCTGTCTATCTATCTAATATCAATCCCTCCATCCATCAGTTTATCTATCTAATGTATCCATCCATCTCTTTCCATCCATTTATCCATTCATCCATCTGTCTATCTATCAATCCCTCCATCCATCAGTTTATCTATCTAATGTATCCATCCATCTCTTTCCATCCATCCATCCATTTATCCATTCATCCATCTGTCTACCTAATATATCAATCCATCCTTCCATCAGTCTATCTATCTAATCCATCCATCTTTTTATTCATATCTATTTATCCATTCATCCATCCGTCTATCTAATATATCAATCCCTCCATCCATCAGTTTATCTATCTAATGTATCCATCCATCCATCTCTTTCCATCCATTCATCCATCTGTCTATCTATCTAATATATCAATCCATCCTTCCATCTGTCTATCTATCTAATATATCAATCCATCCTTCCATCAGTCTATCTATCTATCTATCTATCTATCTATCTATCTATCTATCTATCTATCTAATGTATCCATCTATCTATCTAATGTATCCATCTATCTATCTAATGTATCCATCTATCTATCTAATGTATCCATCCATCCATCCATCCATCCATCCATCTATCTATCTATCTATCTATCTATCTATCTATCTATCTATCTATCTATCTATCTATCTATCTATCTATCTATCCATCTTTCCATCCATCCATCCATCCATCCCCTTATCTTGACCGTATCATATTACAAGCAGTACTGTAATCTTCTAAACACTGGATATTTAAGGGTGGAGTGTTTTTGTTTCTTTTGAGTTCAGAATGATTTATTACACCCTGCATCTGTGTACTTCTAAACTGTGAATTTTTTAATTGTTGTGTAATATTAAAAACATCAATTATAATAAATAATAATAATAATAAAATCCTTGCATTTCATTGCCTTGTACCCATGTGCAATGTCAATAGAGTTGAATCTTATCTAATCTTATCTAATCGAATCTAAAAAGCTCAGTCTCAGCATCGCTTTCTAAGATGGATTTTCCGTCCAGGTTTGTGTCTGTCTTGCAGCTGAAAAGAAGAAGAAGAAGAAGAAGAAGGAGAAGAAGGAGAAGGAAAAAAGAAACCTCAACTTTGTATTTGTCAGCGACTTGACAATTAGGGTCATGGCTACAGACGCAACTTAACCGTGTAATTACATCGGTCTGTAAACAGCGCACAGATTACCGTAGATGAGGTCAGCATTGCAAAAGAAAGAAAATGCCAGGAAAAGATCTAAAGTAAGGGAAGTTAGTGGTCAGAATACGCTTCTGCTGTTCGTCAGAGAAAGATTAGGAGCTGAGATTTTAGAGCTGTACAATTTCATCAATTTTTTTTTTAATGAGAAGGTACTGCTGATATTATACTGCTGACGAAGAGAAAAAGTCAATCGATGGTCAGATCAGACCTCACACTGTACTGTACATGACACAACATTTCATTTCCATTCAGTTTATTTGTAAAGCACTTTAACAATGGACATTACACAGAATAATTTCTAAACTTTATAGTTAAGCTAATATTTATCCCTAACATTTATCCCTAATGAGAAGCCTGAGACGACGATGGTGTGGAAGAACTCCCTGAGATGATATGAGGAGGAAGAAACCTTGAGAGGAACCAGACTCAGAAGGGAACCTCATCCACACTGGGTGTACCAGTAGGATGTGATGCGAGGTCAGTTGCACTGGAACCGTGTTGCGATTCCAGTTGTACGTGAACGCGATTGTTGTCATGATCCAAGGCCGTGGCTCAAATCGGCTAGGTAGTGTGAGATTAAGTGCTCGGAAAAGATACGCGTTTTTCCACTACCTTAGTATTATAGTATAACAGTAACACAAATGTGGGCCATTTTGATTAAAATGTACAGAATAAAAGCTAAAATAATTGTATAAAAAAAAAAAAAGAAAAAAGTCTAAATACAGAGTAAAAACCTGTAGAATTTGCAGAACCAGCTAATGAATTTTTTCACATACGTATTATATCTTTATAATTATATTACTATTAAACTACAGGAAAATTTACAGCCATAAATTTAATTGTTTATTTATTTATTTATTTATTATACACCTAGCAGTAAGGACATACTTATAATGTACACCATATTGCCAAAAGTTTTGGGACATCTGCCTTTACATGTGCATGAACTTTAATGACAGTCCATTCTTAATCCGTTGGGTTTAATTAGTTGTCCTGCCCTTTGCAGCTATAACAGCTTCAACTCTCCTGGGAAGGCTTTCCACAAGGTTTAAGAATGATTTTACGTGGCCCACCACTTCCCAGTTGCTTCCACTTTGTTATAACACCATTAACAGTTGTTGTTGTTGATCTTTCGGCTGCTCCCTACGTGTGTGAGGGGTCACCACAGCAGACCAACCGGTCCGCAGAACAACTTGGCACAGGTTTTATGCCGGATGCCCTTCCTGAAGCAACCCTCCCATTTTTATCCAGGCTTGGGACCGGCACTGCATCCGGTGGCTGGGGTTTGGGCACTGGCTGGGAATCGAACCCGGGCCTTCCGCATTGTTCCACGAGAAAGTTACCACTGAGCCACCAGTGAGGAAATGTCACGAATGGACTTATTGCGCAGGTGGAAACCTATCATGGTACCATACTTGAATTCACTGAACTCCTGAGAGAGACCCATTCTTACACAAATGTTTGTAGAAGCAGTCTGCATGCCTAGGTGCTTGATTCTATCCACCGGTGGCCAGGGGAGGGGTGTCCCAAAACCTTTGGCAATATATGGTAGATTTAGTCTGATTGATTAAAGCCGGGTTTTGGCTGTCTGATCTTTTATGATTATTACCTGTCACAGCGTAGGATATGAAGTCAATCCAATCTTGGCCGAATTCTATAACAGAGTGTGAGATAATGCGTGTTTTCTGCTTCAGATTATCTGATGAAGATCCTCTGGTGATAGATCTACAATTCAAAGTCATTAATCAGCGATTAATCGTCTACGCAGAAACAGCTTACAAATTGAGTTTGAAGTAAATCGAGCTTGTTTTCTGACCATATTTGTAGCTGTGCTTTGCGTCATCCTGGGTCTGTGGCTTTCGACCAATCACAGAACAGTATATTAAGGCTAAATGACATCACAAAACTACCTAGCAGTTTCAAGTCCCTGCTTGTTTCTTAGCTACGAGTCTTTTATCATCGTTGTTAAATAGATCTTATTTGAAAGAGTACACGACATTTCTGCACTAGGGCCTGGCAGCTTAAAAACGATAAATATCGCGAGATGTTGCGTTGTCATAGGAAATATCAAAGTCAAGTATCGCGATATTCCCTGATATATCGAACAACCTTTAAGGAAAAATAATAGATTTATTTGATTTAAGGGAAAACCCCTAATCACGGGCAACTAATTTATGCGTTTAAGTAAATGAATATATCTTATAGCTTTTTCTATATAAAGGTCTATAAAATGTTGGTTAATGAGAGAGAGAAAATAATAATAAACAAGTTTGTGATGATCAGTGTAAATAAGTGACCTTAGGTTGGAGTTGGGGGAAATAAACCGGGTTTAGAAATATATTTAAGTGCCGTTTTTAAGGTTAGATACTGTTTACTTTAAAGAGAGGCATTTTTAAAAGCATTTTTGCAGAAAATAAATCGTTATAAATGTGTAAAAAAAGGCGTGTCGTTATGGTTTGTTGACAGATAAACTGAGCCGGCTTTGTTCTCGCTAGCAAAGCTGTAACGTTAGCTAACGCTGTGTAACAAACCCAGCCTTAAGCAAGCAATAAAACTACATTAACCATCTCTCAATACGCCTTAATTACCTGTCATAGCTGTTTTATTAGCCGTAATGTCAACAGAACATTGATTTACCTTCTGAATCCTTTTCAGAGCCATCACATCCACCGACACCTCTAACCCCTTTTTTCTGCAACCTCTTCAACACCGCGCACTGAAGGAGGAAACATGACTGAGCCGTATCCCAAACCACTCTGTAGTGAACATCGAGTGCACTACAAAAGGCCCAATCGACTGTGGGTTTATAAAGCTGTTCAGTGCACTTGCGTAGGGATTTTTGAGGTGTTTGAAAAGCAACCAGCAGCATCAGGAAATCGAGCATGAATGGATTTCAAAATAAAGTTGGAAGTGGATTATTATGGAACGAACAAATTGATTCAACTGACAGTCAAAAACAAACAAACAAACAAACAAACAAGTTAGACAGATAATCATATTTATATCTAAATGAATTCCGGATGCAGATTTATATGTGCTTTGTCAGCAACCATAGAAAAAGGAAAAGAAGACGTGACGTGTTTGATGATTTATTTATAGGATTGGTCAAACGTCGTTGATTAATTTTCTACATTTGCGGCTAATTAATTTTATATTAATGTTCCTATAATAACATCTTCGACATGGAGATGTATGAAGGATGCTGCTTATGAACATCTATTTTAATAAACATAACTGTTGATATGATTAAGATGTCTGTAAGGAGATGTTTTTTATTTCTTTTATTTTGTAAGAAGAGGATTTATTTATTTTTTTGGAAGGAGTCTCCAGTGTCAGAGGTAAAGCTTACATTACAGCAATTTGGCACTAATTACATTCAATTTATTAAAGAATGACAGACCCTACTTGGGCATTGGTGCCTCAAGTGGTTAAGGCTCTGGGTTGTTGATCAGGGTTCAAGCCCCAGCACCACTAAACTGCTACTGTTGGGCAATTGAGCAAGGCTCTTAACCCTCTCTGCTCCAGGGGGCGCTATATCATAGCTGCCCCTGTGCTCTGACCTCAACTTCTTCAGCTGGGATATGAAGAAAAGAATTCCACTGTGCTGTAATGTATGTGTGGTGATAATAAAGGTTTCTTACCCTCAGTTCTTTTTCTTTATCTCCTCCATTTATAGATAATTTGAAATTTGTGGACACACACACACACACACAGGGTTTTCATGAAGTTCTTGTACAAACCAGTACAGTTGCTAGATAGATAGATAGATAGATAGATAGATAGATACTATTGCATATGTTATCAATAATTATGAAATACACATTTCTTCTTTAAGGAAATTATTATTATTATTCATTTTTTAAAGAGTTTAACAAGCTGTATTTCTTGCTTTGGAAACATCATTACCATCCAGAATCCTGTTAAAAAGATGAACTAAAAATTTTATTATTAAGTGTGTGGCTGCTTTGTAGTAGAGGTCAGTGTGAGTTATAGACAGACAGATATTATTTATTAGTAACTTAATTTGTAAATTTATTTATAATTTTATTTATAATTTTATTATTTGTTGTATGTACTTACTTTTTTTTTTTTTTTTAAAGCAATCCGTTTCCTAGATTGTCCAAGTTTACAGTGAAAAGCATTTTTTGTGCCATTCTGGTGTTTTTGTTTTAAACAATAATCTTGTAATAATAAAAATGCACACAACTTTCATTATCAGCTGAACGGTGTCCGAGTAGAAAAGCCGAGCTGCTTGACGTTGCCATGATACGAGTGTGTGATGGTTTAGATGAGGAAAGCTGGAAGCTTCAAATTACTTCAAAAAAGTAAAATGAAAATGAAGTGAAAATAGTGTAAATGTAACACACACCATTTTATATTTTATAATTGTGGTGATTTTCAGACAACAAAATATTTTACACCTTAAATCACAGTTTTTTGGGATTGTTGAGGCCAAAAGTGCTTAAATTGGTCATAGCTTTTTTTATTATTATTATTTTTTATTTGTGATGCAGCTTAGATTATTTTTTTTTGTGGAAATCTAGTTAAATTGGTGAAATCAATAACAATATAGGATTTTTCTTTTACACTCCTAGCAGTGAAGACACAGGATGATGGACTTGGCGATATCACATGTCACATGAAAAACTGCAAGGACCTCTGATTATCATGGGGTTTGCTTGATCTTACATTCTTTTCTATGATTACAAAAATTAAGAAATCCTAAAGGGACTGTTAAATCAAGTCAAAGTTCCACTTTTTATTTCAAATTAATTTTATTTATTCTATACTTTATGCTTTGATACAGAATTTAAACTGTTTTCAGAGACTTTCTCGTCTTTTCTTGCTGTTTGGATTCCGTGTCCCATTCTTTTTGCACACTTGTGGTTCAGTAAATTTTTTGCACGTGAGAAACTCCTCCCGCATTCGGCGCACGTGTGCCCTTGCTTGTTTGCGTGCATCTGCGAGTGAGCTCTGAGACCAAACTCCAGACGGAAACACTTCCCACACTCGTCACACCTGAAGGGTTTCTCCTGCGTGTGGACGCTGGCGTGTCTGAGGACACTGGATAAGTGGGCGAAACTCTTTCTGCACTCGCTGCAGGAGTACGGCTTGTCACCACTGTGCGTCCGCTGGTGCGAGGACAAGCTTTTCCTCGTCAGAAACCTCTTCTCACACACCTCACACCGGAAGCTGTCTTCTGTATGGACGCGTCGGTGGCGCTCGAGATCGTCGAGGGTGCTGCATTTCCGTCCACACTCTCCGCAGGTGAAAGGTCTGGAGTGTGGATGGACTTGCTGGTGCGAGCGAAGATGCCCGGCTGTGATGAAACTCTTGCCGCACTCGTCACAGCGGTGCAGATTCACTCCCGTATGGAGCTGCTGGTGCTTTCTGAGATACGTATCCGAGCTGAATGATTTGGAGCACACGGAGCAGGAAAATGGCCGCTTGATCACGTGAATCTTCTCATGCAACCTGAGAGAGCGGATATGACTGAAACTTTTCTGGCAGGTTTGGCAGACATGTGTTTTCTCGCCGGAGTGCATGCGTTGATGAAGACGAAGATGGCTAGCTTGGGCGAAAGTCTTCTTGCAGAGGTCACAGGTGAAGGATTTGAAATCCCTGTGGCTTCGCTGATGTCTGGACAGACAAGCGGCTAGGCTAAACCTCCTGCCGCATGTTTCACAGCTAAACGCCTTCTCGCCCGTGTGAACCCTGCAATGGACGTTAAAGGTGCTCTTAGCGATGAAGGTCCTGCCACATTCCTCGCAGTGGTATGGTCTCTCTCCTGAGTGAATCCGCTGATGGGACACCAGTCCATTCCTCAGCTTGAATCTTTTACCGCAGATGTGACAACCAAAAGGTTGAATCCCCCGGTGCTCATTTAGGATGTGGGCACCTAGTATGTGCTTGTTCAGGAAGCATTTGTCACAGCTAGGGCAGTTAATCTGCTGGGTTCTGTTGTGACTAGTCCGATGCGCAGCTCTCGCTTTAGCTGTTGCAAAAGCTTTTCCGCACTCTTCACATTCCAGAGGTTTTTCTCCCTTATGCTCAGAATGTCTGTGAGCCATCAAGCTACATTTAGCAGAGAAAAGCTTCCCACATGACGTGCAGTTAAATGTATCTTCTCCTTGGACAGTGTGCACTTTGAGGTAACGCTGGCGGCTGAAGGACTTGCCACAGTAGCGGCACTTGAAAAGTTTCTGTTCTGATTCAGGAGAAGACAGATTTGATGTTTGGTTTCCTGCAAATTGGTGTTCAGGGGAGGATTGGATTGATATATGGTCATCTTGAGATAGTTGTTCATGGGAGGATGGGTTTGCAGATGGTTTTCCTTCAGTTTGATGTTTAGTAGAGGAAAGGTTTGAGGTATAGTCCTCTCCAGACTGGTTTACATGACAGAACACATGCAAGGTGTATTTCTCTTGAAATTGGGGTTTGAGACTGGACGATTGTAGGGTGTGATCCTTTCCAGAATGGTGTTTATTAAAGGACAAGTTTGAGGTAGAGTCCTCTCCCAGTTGTTGTTTAATTGAGGAAGAGTCTGAGATAGAGTCCTTCACAGAATGGCATTCACGGTATGAGGTGCAGTCATCTTGGAATTGGTATTCAGGAGAGTATGAGTTTGAGTCCTCTCCAGATTGGTGTTTAGTTGAGGAGGAGTTTGAGGTAGAGTCCTCTCCAGATTGGTGGTTAGTAAACAAGAAGTTTGAGGTACAGTCCACTTCTGATTGATGTTTAGTAAAGGGCAGGTCCTCTCCAGATTGGTGTTTATTTGAGGAAAAGTTTGATGTAGAGTCCAACACAGTTTGTTGTTTATTTGAGGTCAGGTTTAAGGTAGAGCCCTCTTCAGAATGATGTTTAGTTGAGGACAGGTTTAAGGTAGAACCCTCTTCAGAATGATGTTTAGTTGAGGACAGGTTTAAGGTAGAACCCTCTTCAGAATGATGTTTAGTTGAGGACATGTTTGAGGTAGAGCCCTCTTCAGAATGATGTTTAGTTGAGGACATGTTTGAGGTAGAGCCCTCTTCAGAATGGTGTTTAGTTGAGGACAGGTTTAAGGTAGAGCCCTCTTCAGAATGATGTTTAGTTGAGGACAGGTTTAAGGTAGAACCCTCTTCAGAATGGTGTTTAGTTGAGGACATGTTTGAGGTAGAGCCCTCTTCAGAATGGTGTTTAGTTGAGGACAGGTTTAAGGTAGAGCCCTCTTCAGAATGATGTTTAGTTGAGGACAGGTTTAAGGTAGAGCCCTCTTCAGAATGGTGTTTAGTTGAGGACAGGTTTAAGGTAGAGCCCTCTTCAGAATGATGTTTAGTTGAGGACATGTTTGAGGTAGAGCCCTCTTCAGAATGGTGTTTAGTTGAGGACATGTTTGAGGTAGAGCCCTCTTCAGAATGGTGTTTAGTTGAGGACATGTTTGAGGTAGAGCCCTCTTCAGAATGATGTTTAGTTGAGGACAGGTATAAGGTAGAATCCAACACAGCTTGGTGTTTAGTTGAGGACATGTTTGAGTCCTCTCCAGATTGGAGTTCAGGGTAGGACAGGTTTGCGTTGTGGTCCTTTCCAGTCTGGTCTCTAGAAGAGGACACGTGCAAGCAATGCAGTAGGATCTGCCGTGTCTGGCTCTTCACTCTGCATGGTTTTGGATCAGTGGCATTGCTGGAATGTTCTCTCTGAGCTGGTGGGTTGTGTAATGCTTCAAACCTGAACTCTGTGAACACAAACACAAGCGATGAAATGTGTACAAAAAAAAAGATAGAAACATTCCCAAGTGCACAGAAACGCAACACAAACATACTAAACTGCAACAATATAATAGATGGTAGAAAACAAGCAAAAAGCAATTCAGCAAACAAAATATGCAAAATGATTCAAGGTCTTAAAAAAACAATATGATGTAATCAAAACATTTTTAAAGACTAAACATGCAAAAAAATAAAATATAAATAAAAAAAAAAGATTAAATAAAACTAACACAAACATAATAAATCAGACAACCAGCAAGAATCAAATTTAAAAAGCAAATGAAAATTAAAATAAAGCCCATACAATACATTAAAGTAATTTAAAAAATTTTAAATAATAATAATAAAAAAAAACAAACAGGCAAATATAAAAAATATAAAAATAAAGCTCAGGCACTACAAAAAAATTAATAAATTATACTAAAATAAAAAAGGGAATGAAAATTAAAATAAACCTATGCAATATATACAAAGAATTAAAAATTATAATAAAATAAAAAGTGAATGAAAATTAAAATAAAGCTTATGCACTACATAAGAATAATAAAAAATAATACAATTTAAAAAAGCAAATAAAAATTAAAATAAAGCTCATGCACTACATAGAATATATAATACAATAAAGAAAAAGAAAAGCAAATGAAAATTAAAATAAAGCCCATGCACTACAAAAAAAAAATACTAAAATAAAAAAGTGAATGGAAATGAATAGAAAGCCCATGCTCTATATATAAAATAATAAAACAATTATAATATAATAAACAAAGCAAATGAAGAAGCAAAAAAAGGCCATGCATGTACATAAAAAAATAATAAACATAAATAAATAATTGTGAATTGTGTCTAATTGTTACTGAATTTCCCTTAAGGGTCAACACAAAATCTTTATTATTTTTCAGAATAGGTACCAATTTCCCCTCTAAAGTTGTGTTCCAAACTACTGAGTGAAATAAACAGACATGCTCAACACACATCTTACCTTTAAACAGATTCAGAAACACGCTGCTTTGTCGCTCAGATTCTCCTTTGGTAAATAACTCTGCTCTGGAGTCTTCCATTGCTGTGTGCCAGGTCAATGTCGTGGTTTCACGCCGCAGAGCATATGATCAATCAGAGACGTGAGAAGAACGTCTGGTTGTTGAGATGTTGTGTTTGCTGATGGGGATCAAATTTGGATCTCTGCTGCACCATGTAATCAGTATTTCACTATTTAATAGATTACACACCTTTATATGACACTAACCCTATCTCTAGGTGAGTGTGTGGAAATTTAATACATTATCATCTAATAAAGCATGCCATAACTGCACTGGTTATTAATGCACTATTCTTTCATAAAGGGGAAAAAATGTACTATCGTGTTCTTGGTGCCTGCAGCTTTGAATGTTTTCCTGCTCTAACTCACTGAGGCACACACACGTGAACTCAGGAACGGTGGTTAATCAGGTGATTAGTTGAAACAGGTGTGTTAGAGCAGGGAAAACACTAGCATGGGCAGGACACAAAGTTCTCCTGGACCTCGGCTGGGAATGTGTGTAAAAACAAGGACAAAGTAGATCATGCATTTTGATTGAAGGTCTAATATTTTCTTGCAGGCTCTCCAGGTTTCTTCCCAGCTTCCAGAAACAAGTGAGTGGAATAGTTATGCTAAAATACTCCAAGGAAAGAATGTGTGTGTGTCATCCAGGGTGTATTCCTACTAAACAACCAGTGTTCTCAGTATAAACCGTGACCTTGACCAGGATAAAGCACTTACTGGTGGTGATGGTGGTGGTGATGATGATGATGATGATGATGATCACACACACTGATCTGAGTTACAATTTTGTACCTTGTTTTTTCCAAGAGTGTGATTCTATCCTTACTGTTCTGATGCTTCTTGACTTTTCTACTCTGTAAATGTAATCATGGGACTCAGGATTATTCGCTGCCAAGAACAGTTTTCTCTAGAGTGAAAATTTAGCATTAAAAACAAAACCTTGCCTTTTCTGCTGCCATTTCAGAAATCAGAATCAATCAGAATACTTTATTGATCACCTCTTTGAAATTAAAATGCAGCTGATTGCAGTACAATCTAAGTAAAATAAAATATAAGAATTGAAAATTAAATAAGTTTTGGGACACCCCTCCAAATCATTGAATTCAGGGGTTGGACTCGGCCCCTTAGTTCCAGTGAAAGGAACTCTTAATGCTTCTGCTTCATACTAAGACATTTTGGACAATTTCATGCTTTGTGGGAACAGTTTGGGGATGACCCCTTCCTGTTCCAACATGACTGCACACCAGTGACCAAAGCAAGGTCCATAAAGACATGGATGAGTGAGTTTGGTGTGGAGGAACTTCAGAGTCCTGACCTCAACCTGAGCTTTGTGCACAAATCAAGGTCCATAGTCATGTTGGAACAGGCCAGCTGTTATATTTGGCTTTTCTCCCAGCAGGATGGAGTCTCTCTCTCTCTCTCTGTCTCATCACTTTCTTTTTCGTCTATCTATCTAATCAGTTTCTTTTTCATCCACATCTCTCTCTCTCTCTCTCTCTCTCTCTCTCTCTCTCAAAGCATCTTCCTCATCATCTCAGTAAGTGTTTTGCTGGAAAAAATAAACCGGATTTCTGTACCAGCTGCTTCGTGGCGTTGATAAAAGTTCCACATAAATACAATCGAATTGCACTGAAATGCACAAATCAGAGCTAATCCACAATCAGACAGAATTAAATCCTGTCATAAACATGTTTGTTTGCAGGTAATCAGCTTGAGCTGGGTGTGATTTCATGGCCAGGTTCCATCTCCCAAATCCTGTTTGTTTTTTTGTTTTTTTTATATGAATGTCCTTAAACCTACAAACATAATAAAAAGCAATAATTATTTTGTTTCTGAAGGAAAGTGATTTTAGAAGACAAAATAAGTCATACCCAATAATTAAATATAAAGTTCATCCACTAGGGGGCACTACACGCTTAATCACACGGATCTCACTGAAGTAAAGTGTCTGAAAAGAAAAATAATAATAATAATATAAAGCAAGTCACAAACCCACGTGCAGTGTATGCTTTTACTGAAATTCTCCCAAAAGGGTATGAATATCAATTCAGGTTTTGTAAAGATCTGTCTGTATTCTGATCCTGGTCTTGTTCTCTGTATAAATGTGCCTTGAAAATAAATACAAATTGCACTGAAGATTGTTTACAACCTTCAAAGTGACAATATGTAGAATTTTTGTTTTTGTTTTTTTCCAGTCAGGATGCTCCTGTCCAATCACATACTAGGATCCTGCAGTCAATCCACAATCCGTATATTTTCTTTTTTTTGTTTTTTTATTTTCCCTTATTGAAAAAAGGGCTTTCGCATGTTCCTGAAATGTGAATGCTTTTACAATATTTTATACTGTGGGGTAGGAATCTGTAATGCTATGGAAAAGGCTCCATGTCCGAGTGAGATCCAAACATATATTAATAAATATAGTGAAATCTTCTTCAATCCAATATGTGAGCAATCCCTTAAAGCCTTTCATTAGAAACAGAAATTAAAAATACTACACTCGGTGTGTTTACATGTCCATTTCCATCAATCCAAACAAATTCCCCCCCCAAAGTACTGTTTATATGTACCATAAATGTGATGTATTGAAATCCTATTCAAATATCTGTTTACATGTGTGTTACATATATTCCGAGTGAAACAAATCATGTCTGTGGTCACGTTCACACCGGAGATAGCGGAGAGTTCCACCGTGGACATGACAACAAAGTGTATACATCTCCCGCCAATGATTATTTTCTCAAACGTTACCCACTTTTCATGACCAAGAGAGAGATTTACAAGCGGTGTTCCAACATCCTCCATATTTAGGATGTAAAAAAAATAACTGGTAAATGAGCATCACTGCACTGCTCATGTGCACGAGGTATCTTTTGAATTCGATGAAGAAGTATTTGCTTTAAAGTGTTTACACTGCACATTCTTTACTAGTTACCGGTTTATTTAAACTGGTTTGAAATACCACTCGGATGGGATCAGATCATCCAAGGTGTTTACCTGAAGACTTTCCATTCCAATTACAGTTCAGTCATTTTGCAGACGTCCTTATCCAGAGCAACTTCTCATTTTATACAGCTGGGTAGTTGAAGGTTAAGGGGCCTTGCTCAGGGGCCCAGCAGTGGCAGCTTGGTGGATCTGGGATTTGACCAGTAAGCCAACACCTTAACCACTAATCTACCTATTCACCACTTCTCCTGCGCCGTCTTCACACACCCCCCACTGACTGAACCACAAGAAAAAAAAAAATAAATAAATAAATACATTCATACATAAAATCAATCAATAAATAAAAACAAATATTTACATTTCTGCTTTTGCATAATTAAGTGATGCGCTTCAATTTTAGCATGAATACATTCAGGAGTAAAACTGGTTAAATAAATAACCATACAAATGACTAAACCAATATACAATTAGGGCCCAGTACTGGCAGCTTGGTGGACAGATTTTTTGGTTGCATTTAAACGTAGAGGATTATTTTTAAAAGAATGAAGCACTGCCCTGTGATGGACTGGTGACCTGTCCAGGGTGTACCCCTGCCTTTCGCCCAATGTGTGCTGGGATAGGCTCCAGCAGATCCCCGTGACCCTGATTAGGAATAAAGCGGGTGTATGGATGGAAGAAAGAAACACTTTGAATCAGAAGTGAATGTAATTCCTTGATCACTTTCATCAGTGTGTTGCAAACACTCTACACTGAAATGCAATCAGGATGCTCCAAATGACAGGTTTACACGTAGGTCAAAATTAACTATAACTTCTCCTGAAAATAGATCATTGTTTTTTAGCACTAATTATTTGCCATTTAGCCGCTTGCTCATCTTGCGTACGTTTGTGTCTATGAAGTGATCTGCAACTGATAAATGAAGCTGGTGCTTGAGGGTTATTATTAAATCACCACTCTTGTTATCGTTAGTAGTTGAAATGCAACAACAGAAGACCTGCTTCAGGTTTAAATAAATATTAATACCTAGCAATTAAAATACTAGCACTCAGAATGGTCATTTCTCTCGAATGTGAAGAATGGAGAGCTGTAGGGCAATGTCATGATCATTTTATAGAATAAGATTCGAAGAACTGTATAAATCTTTTAAGAAACCGTAAAATACACATACTGTACAAATAATAATGTAGAAGTGTACAGTTTCCATTCCTGATTGATTTACATTCGTGCTTCGGACGATTAATTCGTTCTGCATTCTATTGCTTTATGATTGTGTCTCTTCAATAACAGGCAGGATTACTCGTGCAGGGCTTAAAGTGGGTCCATCAGCTCTTATTGTTTTTTAGTAAAGGGCAGCAGAGGAGAGGCGATGCTGTGGGATTATCAGGATAAGTAGTGATTGATGATATTTTAATAGATTTAATCCCTCCGGAGTGATGATGTCTTGGGGTTGTGGGTTTATAATCTGATCCTCACTTCTGCTAATCTGTTCTCTCTCTCTCTCTCTTTCATTATTTATAAGCGCCTCGAAAAAGCAGCATCCTCCAGAATCTCTTTAGCTTAAAGATGCTGTCATTTTTAAAATTGGAGAAAAGCAAAAAAGAAAAAAAAGATAATTAAAGGAATCTATAAAAAATAATAAATAAAAATTGACCAGTAGATGACCATCTGTAGAGTCTATCCCCTGACTGACCCCTCCTCCTTTTTGTTTCCTTTTGTTTAAATATCATCATTTATTTTTCTTTTTGAGAAAAATAGGAGGGGTTTGGGTTGTTGTTATTAGATTTGTTCATTGTGACCAACGGCAATGCAAATTAATTGTATTAAATATAAATGTATATAATATTGACCTTTGAAATAAAATTTTATGCAGACTTGGCTCATCATAGATTTTAAGACATTACATGATGTGTTTATTCACACACAATAGAACGAGAGCTTTATGGACCTTTTGTTCTCCTGAAGCTCTTGAGTTTATTTATTGTGCTGCTGTCACATGATTGGCTGATCGGATAACTGCATACATGAGATGTTCCTAATAAAGTGGACAGTGAGTGTAGTAGTTAATTTTTTTTTTACTTGTGTATTTTATGCTAATGTTAGGTACACACCCTTTCCCACTGTCCCCTAAATTTGTCAATTTTTAAAAGTTTAAAAATTCAATCATTTATTACGAGAAATAAATAGATATAAAATATATCTGCATGGCATTCTGTGAAAATTGAATAATTAATTATTTCAATTAATTCATTCATTTAAGGAAATAGACATGCAAGACTGGGCATGTTTGGAGAGAATTGAGTTTAAAATGACCTTATAAATATTTACAGGGCAAATGATAACAATATAAAATAAGATAAATATAATTTATCTTAAATAAATTAATAAATATCTTAATATCTTAATTTAATTTATATTTATAATATAAGTTCAAAATAAAGGTGAATTTGTTTTATTTTATTTTTTATTATGATTAAAAAACCCTGGAACATTTGCATTAAGCAAAATCAAGAAAAAATGTAGAAAAACATTTAGTTCTATTAGCTATAGTAAAAATTTAATTCATATAATTAGTAATCATTTGACTGACCCTTGTATAAACACAATTATTTAACAAGTTTTGTTTAATGTAAAACCTTTTGTTTTCCAATTTACTTAAAACAATATTATTTCATATTTATTACAAACTTGACAAAATGAGCCATTTTTATTACCAAGAATGAAAATCTCATCAGACCATTTAATTGCGTAATTTTTTTTGTAGATTTTTAATTTCATTGCAAATTTTATACATAGACCTACAATTCTCAAGCCAGAAAAATATACTGAAAATATATTAGAATAAAGATAATTTTATGCAACAATAATAGTGACATTATGTGCTGGTGTAACAGTGCCAAATACCAATACTAATGTAAATCCAAGAATTCACTTCACTTTCCATTACTGGTGTTTGTCAAGCAGCTGAAGAACAGCTCAGGACACAGAAATACAAACAAGGTCAGGGGACAATTATGTGATTTCTGAGCCACTCAGAGGGAATTACACATGATTATGTAGAAGCTTTAAAGCTTAAACCTGAACATTAAACCACAGCTGGATGGATATGAATGTGTTCCTGCATGTCATGTAATTATTATACCTACAGAGTGAAGAAAAACAGCAATATAGCTGATTTTGATATACAGCATAGACTCGCAGCATGGGCTATTTCCTGCAACTATTTCATGTATTTCAGTTTATTTCCTGTCTCCCAGGTGACAGTCAAACATAGTCATTACACCCACATTTCTATGTTTATCTAAGTTCATTTTTATGAAATAATTCAATAAAGCAAGGTCAACACAACAAAACCAATCGTACACAAGGGCCTGTATTTGCAAACAAAACCAAAAGGGTCAGTGGGTTTTATTTTTTTAAGAGCGGATTTGTGGATTTGTGCCATTCTCAATAAATGAGAAGTAGCCTATCAGGCTCAATAAAGAAGGTGTGGCTTCTGTGGGGGTCAGTAAGGTGTGGCCTGATCAATTCCGGAGGTCAATATCTTAGTCTGAGTAAAGGATATCCTAGGAAAGGAGGCATGGCTTTTATCTTTGTTAGTCCCAGTAAAGGAGGTGTGGCTTCTTTGTTTGTCATTCTCAATAAAGGAGGCGTGGCTTCTAGGTTTGTCAGTCCTAATGAAGGAGACATGGCTTCTATGTTTGACAATCCCAATAAAGGAGATGGGGCTTCTGCGTTTGCCATTGCTAATAAAGGAG
This sequence comes from Hemibagrus wyckioides, assembly GCF_019097595.1. Classification (NCBI taxonomy): domain Eukaryota; kingdom Metazoa; phylum Chordata; class Actinopteri; order Siluriformes; family Bagridae; genus Hemibagrus; species Hemibagrus wyckioides. The sequence continues at coordinate 25,689,904 of NC_080718.1, read as the reverse complement.
CCATGGCTTCTAGGTTTGTCATTGCTAATAAAGGAGGCGTGGTTTCTATGTTTGTCAGTCCCAAAAAAGGAGATGTGGCTTTATTGTTTGTCACTTCCAGTTAAGGAGGTGTGGCTTCTAGGTCTGTCATTCCCAATAAATGAGGCGTGGCTTCTGTGCATGTTTTATTAATTTAAAAAAAATGACATGTCCATTTTTTTTTCTTTGTTCAGTTGCTGATTATGTGTAAAGAATTCTCAGTTACATTACAGCAGCTAAACGTTAAAGCAGAAACTCCAGTCCTCTGTTTGTTGTCTATGGCTATGTTACAGCGTTACCTCTGACTTGTACAAGATGCTGACCCCAGAGACTCCTCCCACAAATGCTAAATAAAAGCCAATCCTGCAGAATTAGAGGAAGAGTCCATGAACACCATTTACTTAAACTCATCCTTTATTTGTCGATTTGTGACGATTGCTTTCTTGAATATTCAGCAGTAATGCAGATAAAGTGCTTCAGAGCTGTACATGTCCACAGACAGTATCTTATAGTCATAGATTTTTTTTGCAATGAGAACGTTTAGAAAAAACAAAGAATAAAAATACATCATCTGCAGTAAATATAAAATAAATAAACTGCTCTAAGTGACTTGACGGGTGACACACTTGTACACTTATAGCCATCGTTTCATTACGCATGACATGACATAAAATAATTCAAATGAAACACTTATAAACAACAACAAAAAACAAAACCACACATTAAAAATAGAGGTCCATATCGTATCTGTATTATCAGTTCTCGTTTTCAGAGTTGCTGTTGGTTTCCGGACGAGGAGACGAGGCTTTCAAAGCGCTCTTGCTGTCCTGTTTGGATGTGCTGGATAAATCGATGGCCATATCCTCCACCTCCTCTGTCGTCGAGCCTCGTCTCGGCCATGCGGCGTCTCCGTCTTTCCCTTTCGTCTCCTCGTGGTATGGATCAGTGTGTGTGGATTCGGTCCTCTCCGGGGATTTCTTGGACATTTCAATAGACTTTTTATGCATTCCTGAATGAGGAGAAGAAAATACACTGGCGTTAAAACCTGACCCAAACCTGCACACATGTAGAGTTGTGTAAGAAATCATGAGGAAAAGCCCACCTCTCCGGCTGGGGCCAGTCTCTGGTGTTGGTGATAGCTTGTCCTGATTTTGCAGAGTGAGAGGAGTCCCTGGGTCAACAAGGACGAAACTTCAGTTAAATGAAATCAGCCGGAACACAAACTCCCTCGTGTGCCTCGCTTTATTTTTCACTTATTTGGCTCGATAATAAGTGACCAGCATAAAATACTGTTAATTACTTAATGACGTTACGTACCATCGACCTTACCCAAGCTAGTCAGCTACTAAAACACAACAGAGCGCTAGCCACAGTCAGCTTATAGCTTTTTAGTTTGCTTAGTGAGTGTTTAGCTTTTCCAAAAGTAGTTTTTTGAGTGTACGTAGCTAGCAAACATTGGTTATTGCTCACTATGTCATTTCTTTATTTTTCATTTAAACAATTAGCCAGCTTTGCTATAATTCCACTTACACTGTGTGATTCACATCAGTGGTCAAGTTCACTAGCTGACTGTTGCATAGTGTAATTAATAACAATATTTTATGCTTGACAGTAACTTGAGCCATAGAAGTAAAAACAAAGGCATCACACAATCAAGTTTGAGCTCGGCTGAACTTTCAGGAGATTTCATTTCATATTAAAGACCCTTGTGACCCAGAGATGCCTGTCACTTTAGCAAAAATTACGATTAATATTTAGAAAAAAACACCATGAAACATACCAGTGCTTCATTCAGAAATAATGTCTAAGAGGTGTTTCTAGTTGTTATGGTGTGTATGATTTAGTGAGATGCACTATATTGCCAAAAGTTTTGGGACACCCCTCCAAATCGTTGAATTCAGGGGTTGGGCTCGGCCCCTTGGTTCCAGTGAAAGGAACTCTTAATGCTTCAGCTTCATACCAAGACATTTTTTGGACAATTTCATGCTCCCAACGTTGTGGGAACAGTTTGGGGATGACCCCTTCCTGTTCCAACATGACTGTACACCAGTGCACAAAGCAAGGTCCATAAAGACATAGATGAGTGAGTTTAGTGTGGAGGAACTTCACTGGCCTGCACAGAGTCCTGACCTCAACCTGATAGAACACCTTTAAGATGAATTAGAGCGGAGACTGCGAGGCCGACCTTCTCGTCCAACATCAGTGCCTGACCTCACAAATGCGCTTCTAGTGGAATGGTCAAAAATTCCCATGAACACACTCGGAAAGCCTTCCCAGAAGAGTTGAAGTATAGCTGTCCCAAAACTTTTGGCAATATAGTGTATATCTAGAAAAAATTGATTTTATGACAGTTTAAAAGAGATGAACTGTTGTCCACATGAAATGGGTATCATTTTAAAACCATACACAAAACCTGTGTATAATCACGAGACATGTTTTGCTGCATGTATCACTTGTGCAGTAAACAACGTGTGTATAAATGTTGTGGAATTGAAACACTTTTTTGTACGTGTGTGTGTATAGATGGATAGATGGATACTTGCCAATCACCTCTTAATAACCATGATCTTATTAGTCTACATTTATAGATTTCTCTTTGCTTGCTTTCTGTAATACATCTTTATTTTCCTTTTTAATCTTAATGCTACTAAATTTGTGCGCACATCTAAAACGTTTATAAATTATATAAAATCAACAATAACTACAACATGATCATATCTAATCAGTCGAGGTTATTTCCACACACTCACAACGTTGTGATCTGAAATGACAGGATTCTCCATGAATTATTTGGCTAAATATTTCCTTTTTTTCCCCATGCGTTTTAGTCTTGTGCACGTGCTTCCCCTTTTCACGTGTGATTCTCCTCACATCAATTTGTTTTCACTTTCCTTGAGTTCACATGAACAGATTTAGCGTGAAATAAGTTTACGAAGCTCTCTCTGTGACTCACCCAGGAGCCAGGGCGCACAGGAGCCCATCATGCCGTTTTTAGCTGAGTTGAGGATGGATTCTGGTAAAGGGATGGAGTGACGGACCATGGCTCCGTACAAGCCGTATTCCGCCATCACACTACTGCGACCCCAGCACTTCTCACGCTTCCTCCATTTGGCCCGGCGGTTCTGGAACCACACCTGGACAAAAACACACACAGTACTGTTAAAAATGGCTTTTGGACACTTGATATATTTCATATCATTTTTTTAATGCATGTGATTTTTTTCCCCCCGACATTTTTTTTCTGCAATTCATTCGTTTTCACGAATTTCTTTTCCACACGTAAAGACTTCTGAAATATTCCTCACAAAATCACACGATATAACCAAAATGCATGTTATTTATTTATTTATTTATTTATTTATTTTTCTTTTCTTTTTTTTAAGGAAAGCTTACAGCAAAATAAAAAAGACAAAAACGTTCATATTTACCGCTTTTTCCACCTAGTATAAAAGTAGGATTAGAAATTGTTTAAAATAATGATCTGTGCATTTATTACAATATAAACCTCGTTATATTTGCCAAAAAATAACCATGGATCTATCAGAAAAGGCTTTGTTGTATGAAGCTAATTTTGTTTTAGTTTAAAGTGAACTGAAAATATTTTTTATTTGTGTTGCTGAAACAGTTGCTGATCAAAATGATAAATAAAACAATAAATAAATAAATAAACAAACAAACAAATAAGCATAATGTTCAGGAAAAAATAGGGCAATCTTTTCAGCTGATTTTTTTTTTTTTTTTAATAACTGGCTTAATCTTAACATACACTAGAACCTTGAGCATTTTACTGGTGCTATTTAACGGAATCATGATAAAAACTGAAACAATCCTGAATGTGACATAAATAAATATTTTCTTACATCTCCTTCATCAAACTCTATCACAGTTAAAAAAAACGGTCAAAGAGTAAATAATCACAGATTTTCTCTAATATAATTTCCGCATGTTTGTCTTTCTCTCTGTCTCTGACCATCTCAGCATCTGGACATTATTTGCCATAGTTTTGCTAGAGCACGTGCAGGAGTCTAACACGCATACCTGTATTCTGTCCTCAGGGAGCTCCGTCTTCATGGCCAGCATTTCTCTCGCGTAAACATCTGGATAATGAGCCTCGTTGAAAGCCTTCTCTAGTTCTTCCAGCTGGTGAGAAGTAAACACCGTCCTGAAGACGACACAAAAAACAGTTAAGTATATAAAGACACAAGATCCAAGCTGGTCTGAATTCCACAAATTTCACTCATGCATTTTTTTGTTTGTTTTTCACGATTCAAATTTATTTTCTTTTCCAAGTTGATGAGTACAGATTACATTTCACCTTATTTGCTATTTTACATACCAGAGCTCTTAACCAGGTTGCTCATCAAAAATCTCTTTTATCCTGAACTGATTTAAAGGTGTGTGTATCATCAGTAGCGTTTCGTCACGTGTCCTGCTCTCAGCTGTAATTAGTTCCAGTGCTCTTACCTGTGTCTCCGTTTTTTCCGTTTCTGGGAGTTGCTTGAGCTTTTTTCATCGTTATGATCCCCAGAAGGACAGTCATCATCTGAGGATTTCACAGAGAAGAATGTTCATTCAGAGGACTTTATGCACACATCAAGTCATTCATTTGTTGAATTAAAATAAAGAAAAACACAAACTAATGTCAGTTGAATAAACATAGAGCATAGTGTAACTTATAAAGTGAAAATGAAATCAATATTGAATTTATTAATAATTAATTATTAAGATTGGACTTATTTTTTTTATTTAGCTAATGTATTTACTACTACTACTACTACTACTACTAATAATAATAATAATAATAATAATTATTATTATTATTATTATTATTATTATTATTATTATTATTATTGATTTTTTTAATTTATCTGCTTAATTACTTAACCACTTTCTTCATTACATATTTTTGTCAAGTGTTCAAATTACATTTATATTTAATTGGGTGTTTACTTCAATTATTTTGAACAATTATTTCTTTATTTCCAGCAGAAAGCATTGCCGGATATATAACAATATAAACATTTTTGTCCCAGTTGTTTCCCGCCTAATTTGCAATACATTTTGACAATCGAATTTAAATTGATGATGATGATGATGATGATGATGATCTCAAAATGCCCTATATATAATGTCCGGGGAAGTATAATTAAATTCTAGAATTATTTGATTATATTTATTTCAGTATTTTTCCCCCTTATAGACTTGTGTCTCATGCAGGCTGTATTCCCGCCCCGCTCCCAGAATTCCCAGAAATATGTCTTTACTTAAGACACTAGAACATTTCAGTGCTCATGTGTATCTTGCATGTAATGAATAGAAGTTTATTACATGCGAATAAACGTCCGAATGCCTCGCGCTTTGGGTGTCTTTTGTTTCGTTTTTGTTTTCTTCAGCACTAGAGCTGTTGAACAGCTCCCAACTTTAGAACGTCAAGGGAAAAAAACAGAAAAACAAAGTGGACTAACCGGAATAGACGTCAGGCCGCTGTGGCTCCGTGTTATGGTTGAAATGCCTGTCTGTCCGGGACTGCAGGAGTGGGATGTGTCCCGGGAGGAAACACGGAGCACCGGGAGGCTGCTGCGCCGCCAGACTGCAGAGGAAACCTAAACCGAGCGGCAGGGACCCCGCGGGCAACGAGAAGCCTCCGGCCCTGGTGCCGTGACCCACATCACCGCCCTCATGCTGTGCGCTGACTTCAGTACCGGGCTGACACGCCCGGAAGTCCGGCTCGAGACCCAGCAGGTCGGTGATGGCAAAGCCTTTGGACCGAAATCCGGCGCCGCTGCCGCGCGACTTGTCGGCACCGTAATAAGTCGGAGTTGTTAAGAGCTTCGCGTGCGGCTTTTCCTCTACTTTCTCTCGTCCTGTCATGGTGTGTGTGTAGTAGAGCTCAGGATTCAGTTTGAATTATAAGTATTTATTCTCAGACACCAGCACCGGTCAGGCGTGAGAGGTGAGAGGTGAGACGAGTCTGAGTCTGGTGGGACAATTTATCCCTCCATCGCTCCGTCCAGGGAACTCCAGCATCCAATCAGAGTTGAGCTACAGTTGATTTTACTGAGGCGTTTCCCTTTTTCCTCCCCAATCCCAGAGGATTAATTGCCACCAATTTTCCTTTAAATCCGACAGGGATTTTCAACCACTTGGTCCTTAAGTAGGTTTTCCCCCAGATTTCACTTCCAGTATGCAACAGCAGCTTATAACAATAACGAATAACAAAAAATGCGCCTATAAAAACATTTCAGCTGAACAGAAAAAAGCACTTTTACTACACCAGGAATCAATCGACATAAAAACTTAAATTTTGTTAATCTGTTAAGCCCTTTAAGATTATTTATTATTATTGATATGATTTATTGTTTTCATATTCATATAGTATTTATACTAATATGTATGGATAAAAAACATGATCACTTTGTAAATAATATGTTTTAACATGCATTATTATTATTATTATTATTATTATTATTATTATTATTATTATTATTATTATTATTATATAATATAACTGGATTATTATATAAAAAAATATCACGTTTAGTGTATTTTTTAAAATTAAAATTCAGTTAAAGTAGTCAACATTTCCAAAGAAAGAATAATTTCCGTGTGCATTCCTAGAAAGAAAAAGGTTCCTTAAGAGATTTACAAGACAATAACTTAATTAATTAATTAATTAATTAATTAATTAATTAATTAATTAATTAATTTATTTATTTATTTATTTATTTATTTATTTATTTATTTATTTATTTATTTAATTAATTAACCATTTTCAGTAAGGTCATTCGAGGTCACGAAGCGACTTTCAGAGCTGTAATCTACAATCTCACGTCATTTTGCATCAGATTCCCATTTTAATATGGACATAATTGGACAGTAAATAAAGCAATTTTGCATAATGCCATATTCTCTAAATTAACATAATAATAAGCGTCATATCTGAAAGGAATGATTTTTTTTTCTGACTTAAAATATTTTTAAACAGGGGGTACTTTATATTGATTATTGTGGGTTTTTAGTACTTTTACTTTAATCTGCAAAATACAATAAGAGATTAGGATTTAAGATTTATTATTATTAATTGTTTTAATAGATTCCAATTTAATACAAAACTCTTTGTGCATTTTTCCCCCTAGAATAATAAATACAATATTTTTAATGGTATTTATTAAGTAAAATTATGAATGATGAGGACATTTGCGGTTTAAAGAACATTTGTAGGATGACAAAATGTGCAAATTATTAATTAACTAATAAAAGCAATTATTTAATTTATTAGAAATGTTACCACAGGAAATAAACATGTTAATTAATCGCTTAATAAAAAGACAGAATGTCATCAAATCATGTAAATTAAGTAGAAAAATCCCCGGAATGTAATACTTGTGTTGCGTTTTTGACATAATTTTTTGTTCTTAAAAATTTGCGAATTTTCTAAATCTAATGTAAGCAATGAAATACAACTTTGCACAAAATGTATTTTGTATAAAGTCGGATTTTGAGTGATTTAATTATATGGCTTATTAATCATAAACAAGAGCTTCACACAGTTTATTTTTTTTCTGACACGAGTATGTCTTAACTTTTTCACGCACAGTTTTGCGTGATTACGCGATGATCTTCAACAAATTAAACGGTAATATCAGACATATTTTTGTGCGTATTCCTGGCGTGTTTAACTCTGATCTACAGAGTTGAAAAACACTCAATACACAGATCCTCTATGCTGGTTTAATTGATGCGTTAATTAATCAGTTATCGTATTAATTCATTAGTCAAGCTTTTTGTCGGTTGTTCTAAAGAGGGGAGAGGAGCAGTTACGCAGCAGAAGGACACAGTTGCGGTTCACACACACACACACACACATAATGAATAGCGCGTGTGTGGGAGTGTACAGGAGAGAGTGTGGGGCGTTAGGACGCGGTTTTCTCTCTCTCTAGAGAATAAGGACAAAAGGAAATCCACCTGTGGTCTCAGAGATAATTAAAAACACGCACACGCCCTCATGAAAACATTCTAGCACACACACACACACACAGAGAGAGAGAGAGAGAGAGAGAGCACTGCGTTCTGTAGACACACTGGATATTGTTATCGTCATTGTTCTTGTCATTGTCACTAAATATCTCAGTTTTCTCAGTGGACAGAAGACCAAAACGTACAGAAAAAAGATTCGTTTTCAGATGTATCCGGATTAATGTGTGGACGTAGCCTTATTAGTTAGTTAGTTGAAAGCTGTGGGTGCGTCTCAATCAGCTCTTTAGCTCCCTAGATCGTGTACATGAGCTCGTGCACTGCGAAGGCTCAGTACACGTGGGGACAGTGATGAGTAGATTTACAGCAACAATTAATTTTTCCTCATCAGTCAGCAGAGTGAAACCTCAAACATATCAAAGATCTAAGTTTTATTTGTCATGTAGATTTGTTAGCTTAATCGCATGCATTTCACGGTACTTCAAGCAGCATCGTAAGATAGATTTGTAAGTAATCACATGAGAGCTCCAACAATGATATTTACCAAAAATTTTGGACAGTTTCATGCTCTGAACTTTGTGGGAACAGTTTGGGGATGACCCCTTCCTGATCCACCATGACTGCACACCAGTGCACAAAGCAAGGTCAATAAAGACATGGATGAGTGAGTTTGATGTGGAGGAACTTGACTGGCCTGCACAGAGTCCTGACCTCAACCCCATAGAACACCTTTGGGATGAATTAGAGCCAAGCTGTTCCCACAATAGCATGAAATTTTCCAAAATGTCTTGGTATGCTGAAGCATCAAGAGTTCCTTTCACTGGAATTAAGGGGCCGAGCCCAACCTGATCAGCACCCTGACTACTGAACTAGGGAGACGACTGAGACGCAGCCCTTAAGATAAACTGATGAAATTTACATACATCTCATAGTTCACATACATACATAAATTTATACATACTTGTACATATTTGCATACATCACATAGTTCATTTTGTGCACCTGAACCCTTTTTCTCTAAAAGATTACCATAAAAATGCTTGGCCCCCTGCACTCGCTGGAATTAAACCTGACATTCCTGTACAGATGTGGTCTGAGTTTTAGCCGAAGGTTGTGAGCTCAAATCTCATCCCATCAGCCACACCGATATCCCTCAACTGTCCGATATAGCTCACTCCAAGCTACCCTCGATCTAATCTACGTCCCGGTAAAAGCATCTTCCAAATGAATAAACATAATGTAAGCGCATGCCTAATCACAGTGTCTAAGGAGCAGCTTTGCATCTTTAATTATAATCATTAAGGCAGGAACGTGTGGCCGTTACATTATTCATATTTGTGATAGATTTGAAGTGTGTCTTGACACGAGATGGGAAGTGAGATTACGGAGAGACTTGTAGATCATTAATGTGCCTTGTCTAATTTACAAAAAAATCTTTAATCCCAGGCCTAAGAGTTGTTTATCGCTCTGAATTAGGTTAATCTATGAGGAGCCTCTTTTTGCATAATTAGTGGAGCAGAGGCGGGGACAAGGACTGATTGATAAGTGTGTGTGTGTGTGTGTGTGGGCTGGAGGGGGCTGCCTGTTCAGACTATTGCTTTCCAAGTAAACAATAGACCAGCAAAACAATTAGCAACCCATGATGTTGTGCTTTGTGGGATGTGACCCGGGACGTAATCACTGTCTGCGTCTGATTTTACAGACTTGTATTAGTTTCAGCATTCACCTTTTACCATTAAGGAAATATTCATGTACTCATATTATACAGTATCAAAAGAGCTCTGTGTATAGCAGCTATAGCACTGCTGTGATGATGCAGTAATAAGAGCTTTATTAAGTTTACTGCAACACTAGACACAAATAGTATGATCTGAAGCAGCCACGAGGCTTAATCAGCTCCCTAGGTCAAAAGTCAGGGCACTGGTCAGGGAGGCGGCCATTTTAAGGTCTCTCTCTCTCTCTCTCTCTCTCTCTCTCTCTAGGTCACAGACTTAGGATACACCATCAGACTAAAAACTGTATTGGGAGGAAATTATAAATACAGTATGTATATATATATATATATATATATATATATATATATATATATATAGTGAGATACTCACCTTTGTAGGTGAGTATCAGTCTTTTGAATCTGACGTGTACAGCTAGTGGAAACTAGTGGAGGGAATGCATTAATGGGGTGGTGTGACTCAAACAATGCACTGCTGTAGCTGTCAAAGGATTAAGATCTTTTAGCAATTTTCAACATTATTTGACTTCCTATACACGCACTCTTTGAGTCAAACAACTTTAAAGATGTAAAAAAAAAATCCACTAGCTGGAATATGATCCTGCTTGAAGTAACATGACAGAAATGAATGCCATATGAGTAATGTGAGCAATGTAATGTAATGTTAAGCTCACACATATGAGTAATATGAGTAATGTGAGTGTTTTAAACCTCTATGAGGTATAAAACTTTAATATTTTATTTGTTTGAGCTTTTACACTGGTGACCAATGAGAAAATTAGAATGTTACTGGAACTGAGGCGACAGAGCTAGGGCACTAGCAAGCTGATTGAGATGCATCCAAGGTGGAGAAAAAATGAGATCCTTGTGTAAATTCTGTCCACGTATTTGATTGTCCTACTGTTGTTGATCTTTCAGCTGCTCCCTATGTGAATGAAGGGTCATCACAGTGGGCCAACTGGGCCGCAACTTGGCACAGGTTTTATACTGGATGCCCTTCCTGACGAACCCTCCCATTTTATTCAGGCCTGGGACTGCATCCAGTGGCTGGGGTTTGGGCACTGGCTGGGAATCGAACCTGGGCCTTCTGCATGGTAGGCAAAAAATCTACCCCTGAACCACCAGCGCCCTAGTTGTGTGTCTTAATAATCCTGTGATATTATCTCTGGGATAAACTCCCACAAATTTATCCAAAAAAAAAATCTTTAAACGATATTTCAGTATTTATTTTTATTTATTTTCAGGTTTTTTATTCTCACACATATATAAATTGTTGACATTCAGGAATAAGACATTCCTGATATTTTCTCATGTGAAGAAATATAAATAAAACAAATCTGCCAAAAATAAAACCCAAAAAAAAATCAGGTAATATGGTTTGTATATACAGTACAATGCAGTAAAATACAATACAGTACAATATAATACAGTACAATACAATACAATACAATACAATACAGTACAATACAATACAATACAATACAATACAATACAATACAGTACAATACAATACAATACAATACAGTACAATACAATACAGTACAATACAGTACAATACAATACAGTACAATACAATACAATACAATACAATACAGTACAATACAATACAGTACAATACAGTACAATACAATACAGTACAATACAGTACAATACAATACAATACAATACAATACAGTACAGTACAGTACAGTACAATACAATACAGTACAATACAATACAATACAGTACAATACAATACAATACAATACAGTACAATACAGTACAATACAGTACAATACAATACAGTACAATACAATACAGTACAATACAGTACAATACAATACAGTACAATACAGTACAATACAATACAGTACAATACAATACAATACAATACAATACAATACAGTACAGTACAGTACAATACAATACAGTACAATACAATACAATACAATACAATACAATACAGTACAGTACAGTACAATACAATACAGTACAATACAATACAATACAATACAGTACAATACAATACAATACAATACAATACAATACAGTACAATACAATACAGTACAATACAATACAATACAATACAGTACAATACAATACAGTACAATACAGTACAATACAATACAATACAATACAATACAATACAGTACAATACAATACAGTACAATACAATACAATACAATACAATACAGTACAATACAATACAGTACAATACAATACAATACAATACAGTACAATACAATACAGTACAATACAGTACAATACAATACAGTACAATACAATACAATACAATACAGTACAATACAATACAGTACAATACAGTACAATACAATACAGTACAATACAATACAATACAATACAATACAGTACAGTACAGTACAGTACAATACAATACAGTACAATACAATACAATACAGTACAATACAATACAATACAGTACAATACAGTACAATACAGTACAATACAATACAGTACAATACAATACAGTACAATACAGTACAATACAATACAGTACAATACAGTACAATACAATACAGTACAATACAGTACAATACAGTACAATACAATACAGTACAATACAGTACAATACAATACAGTACAATACAATACAATACAATACAATACAATACAATACAATACAATACAGTACAGTACAGTACAATACAATACAATACAATACAGTACAATACAATACAATACAGTACAGTACAATACAATACAGTACAATACAATACAATAGAGTACAATACAGTACAGTACAATACAGTACAATGCAGTACAATACAATACAGTACAATGCAGTACAATACAATACAGTACAATACAGTACAATACAATACAGTACAGTACAGTACAGTACAATACAGTACAGTACAGTACAGTACAATACAGTACAGTACAGTATAGTACAGTACAATACAGTACAGTACAATGCAGTACAATACAATACAGTACAATGCAGTACAATACAATACAATACAATACAATACAATACAATACAGTACAGTACAATACAGTACAGTACAGTACAATACAATACAGTACAATACAGTACAGTACAATACAGTACAGTACAATACAGTACAATACAATACAGTACGGTACAGTACAATACAGTACAGTACAATACAATACAGTACAATACAGTACAGTACAATACAGTACAATACAATATAGTACAATACAATACAGTACAGTACAATACAATACAGTACAGTACAATACAATACAGTACAGTACAGTACAGTACAATACAATACAATAAAGTACAATACAGTACAATGCAGTACAATACAATACAGTACAATACAATACATTACAATACAATACAGTACAGTACAGTACAGTACAGTACAGTACAATGCAGTACAATACAATACAGTACAATACAATACATTACAATACAATACAGTACAGTACAGTACAATACAGTACAATATAATACAGTACAATACAATACAATACAGTACAGTACAGTCCAGTACAGTACAATACAATACATTACAATGCAGTACAATACAATACAGTACAATACAGTACAATACAATACAATACAGTACAGTACAGTACAGTACAGTACAGTACAGTACAATACAATACAATACAGTACAATACAATACAATACAATACAGTACAATACAGTACAGTACAATACAGTACAATACAATACAGTACAGTACAATACAATACAGTACAGTACAATACAATACAATACAGTACAACACAGTGCAATACAATACAGTACAATGCAGTACAATACAATACAGTACAGTACAATACAATATAGTACAATACAATACAGTACAGTACAGTACAATACAATACAATACAATACAGTACAATACAATACAGTACAATACAGTACAATACAGTACAATACAATACAGTACAGTACAATACAATATAGTACAATACAATACAATACAATACAGTACAGTACAGTACAATGCAGTACAATACAATACAATACAATACAATACAATACAGTACAATACAATACAATACAATACAGTACAGTACAATGCAGTACAATACAATACAGTACAATACAGTACAGTACAGTACAATACAGTACAGTACAATACAGTACAGTACAATACAGTACAGTACAATACAATACAGTACAGTACAGTACAGTACAATACAGTACAGTACAGTACAATACAATACAGTATAATACAATACAATACAGTACAATACAGTACAGTTCAGTACAGTACAGTACAATACAGTACAATACAATACAATACAATACAGTACAATACAATACAATACAATACAATACAATACAGTACAGTACAAAACAATACAGTACAATACAATACAGTACAGTACAATACAATACAATACAGTACAGTACAGTACAGTACAGTACAGTACAGTACAGTACAATACAGTACAATGCAGTGCAATACAATACAGTACAATACAATACATTACAATACAGTACAATACAATACAATACAATACAGTACAGTACAGTATAGTACAGTACAGTACAATACAGTACAATACAATACATTACAATACAGTACAATGCAGTACAATACAATACATTACAATACAGTACAATACAGTACAATACAATACAATACAGTACAGTACAATACAGTACAATACAGTACAATACAATACATTACAATACAGTACAATACAGTACAATACAATACAGTACAATACAATACAATACAATACAATACAGTACAATACAGTACAATACAATACAGTACAATACAGTACAATACAATACAATACAGTACAATACAGTACAATACAATACATTACAATACAGTACAATACAATACAGTACAGTACAATACAATACAGTACAATACAGTACAATACAATACATTACAATACAGTACAATACAATACAGTACAGTACAATACAATACAGTACAATACAGTACAATACAATAAAATACAGTACAGTACAGTACAATACAATACAGTACAGTACAGTACAGTACAATACAATACAGTATAATACAATACAATACAGTACAGTACAATACAGTACAATACAATACAATACAATACAATACAATACAGTACAGTACAATATAGTACAATACAATACAATACAGTACAGTACAATACAATACAGTACAGTACAATACAATACAGTACAATACAATGCAGTACAGTACAATGCAGTACAATACAATACAGTACAGTACAGTACAATACAATACAATACAATACAGTACAATACAATACAGTACAATGCAGTACAATACAATACAATACAGTACAATACAGTACAGTACAGTACAGTACAACACAGTACAATACAATACAATACAATACAGTACAGTACAGTACAATACAATACAATACAGTACAGTACAGTACAGTACAATACAGTATAATACAATACAATACAGTACAATACAATACAGTACAGTTCCGTACAGTACAGTACAATACAGTACAATACAATACAATACAATACAGTACAGTACAGTACAATACAATATAGTACAGTACAATACAATACAGTACAATACAATACAGTACAGTACAATACAATACAATACAATACAATACAATACAGTACAGTACAATACAGTACAGTACAAAACAATACAATACAATACAGTACAATACAATACAGTACAATACAATATAGTACAGTACAGTACAATACAATACAATACAGTACAGTACAGTACAGTACAGTACAATACAATACAATACTATACAATACAGTACAATACAGTACAATGCAGTGCAATACAATACAGTACAATACAATACATTACAATATAGTGCAATACAGTACAATACAATACAATACAATACAGTACAGTACAGTACAGTACAATACAGTACAGTACAATACATTACAATACAGTACAATACAGTACAATGCAGTACAATACAATACAGTACAATACAGTACAATACAATACAATACAGTACAGTACAATACAGTACAATACAGTACAATACAATACAGTACAATACATTACAATACAGTACAATACAATACAATACAATACAATACAGTACAATACAATACAGTACAATACAATACAGTACAATACAGTACAATACATTACAATACAGTACAATACAATACAATACAGTACAGTACAATACAATACAGTACAGTACAATACAGTACAATACAGTACAATACAATACAGTACAATACATTACAATACAGTACAATACAGTACAATACAGTACAGTACAACACAGTACAGTACAATACAGTACAATACAATACAGTACAATACAATACAGTACAGTACAATACAGTACAGTACAATACAATACAGTACAATACAATACAGTACAATACAATACAATACAGTACAGTACAGTACAATACAGTACAATACAGTACAATACAATACAATACAATACAGTACAGTACAGTACAATACAATACAGTACAATACAGTACAATACAATACAATACAATACAGTACAGTACAATACAATACAATACAATACAGTACAGTACAGTACAATACAGTACAGTACAATACAGTACAATACAGTACAGTACAATACAATACAATACAATACAGTACAGTACAATGCAGTACAATACAATACAATACAGTACAGTACAGTACAGTACAATACAATACAGTATAGTACAATGCAGTACAATACAATACAGTACAATACAATACAGTACAATACAATACAATACAGTACAGTACAGTACAGTACAATGCAGTACAATACAATTCAGTACAATACAGTACAATACAATACAATACAATACAATACAATACAGTACAGTACAGTACAGTACAATGCAGTACAATACAATTCAGTACAATACAGTACAATACAATACAGTACAGTACAATGCAGTACAATACATTACAGTACAGTACAATACAGTACAATACAATACAATACAGTACAATACAATACAATACAGTACAGTACAGTACAGTACAATGCAGTACAATACAATACAGTACAATACAATACAATACAATACAATACAATACAGTACAGTACAGTACAGTACAATGCAGTACAATACAATTCAGTACAATACAGTACAATACAATACAGTACAGTACAATGCAGTACAATACATTACAGTACAGTACAATACAGTACAATACAATACAATACAGTACAATACAATACAGTACAGTACAATACAGTACAGTACAATACAATACAATACAATACAATACAGTACAATACAGTACAGTACAGTACAATACAATACAATACAGTACAGTACAATACAGTACAGTACAATACAGTACAATACAGTACAGTACAATACAGTACAATACAGTACAGTACAATACAGTACTGTACAATACAATACAGTACAGTACAATACAATATAGTACAATACAATACAGTACAGTACAATACAGTACAATACAATACAGTACAGTACAATACAATACAGTACAATACAATACAGTACAATACAATACAATACAGTACAATACAATACAGTACAGTACAATACAGTACAATGCAGTACAATACAATACAATACAGTACAGTACAATACAATACAATACAGTACAATACAATACAGTACAATGCAGTACAACACAGTACAGTACAATACAATACAATACAATACAGTACAGTACAATACAGTACAATACAGTACAGTACAATACAATACAATACAATACAGTACAGTACAGTACAATACAATACAGTACAATACAATACAGTACAATACAATACAATACAATACAATACAGTACAGTACAGTACAATACAGTACAGTACAATACAGTACAGCACAATACAATACAGTACAGTACAATACAGTACAGTACAATACAGTACAATACAGTACAGTACAATACAATACAATACAATACAGTACAGTACAGTACAGTACAGTACAATACAATACAATACAGTACAGTACAATACAATACAATACAATACAATACAGTACAATACAGTACAGTACAGTACAGTACAATGCAGTACAATACATTACAGTACAGTACAATACAGTACAATACAATACAATACAGTACAATACAATACAATACAATACAGTACAATACAGTACAGTACAATACAATACAGTACAATACAATACAGTACAATACAGTACAATACAATACAATACAATACAATACAATACAGTACAATACAATACAATACAATACAATACAATACAGTACAATACAGTACAGTACAGTACAGTACAGTACAGTACAGTACAATACAATACAATACAACACAGTACAGTACAATACAATACAATACAATACAGTACAGTACAATACAGTACAATACAGTACAGTACAATACAATACAGTACAATACAATACAGTACAATACAATACAATACAATACAATACAGTACAGTACAGTACAATACAATACAGTACAGTACAGTACAGTACAATACAATACAATACAATACAATACAATACAATACAATACAGTACAGTACAATACAATACAATACAATACAGTACAATACAGTACAGTACAGTACAGTACAGTACAGTACAATACAATACAATACAATACAATACCGTACAGTACAATACCGTACAGTACAATACAGTACAATACAGTACAGTACAATACAGTACTGTACAATACAGTACAGTACAGTACAGTACAGTACAGTACAATACAGTACAATACAGTACAGTACAATACAATACAATACAGTACAGTACAATACAATACAATACAATACAGTACAGTACAGTACAGTACAGTACAGTACAATACAGTACAGTACAATACAGTACAGTACAATACAATACAGTACAATACAATACAATACAGTACAGTACAGTACAGTACAATACAGTATAATACAATACAATACAATACAATACAAATATATTTGTAATATGGATTATAATGATTATAACGCCGGTGATAGAAGAGATGCCGATTTCTGATAAACGCACTGCTTCATCTCTCAAAGGGCCTCAAAACCAAGATAACCCGGATTAAGTTAAGTCATCTCCACGGGTTAATCTACTCGCTGCTGTAATGAGTCTTCTGCTGGATTGCTTAAATTAAAAGCAAACAGCAAGAGTCATTTGAGTGCGAGGGAGATTGAGCGGCCTCATTCGCTAATGCATTAAGTAATTTGATTTCCTTAATCGTTAATGTAATCGTAGCACGCAAGCAGCATTTGGTCAGGAGAAGACGACGAAGCAGACAGGTTTAAACGTTTAAAGACCAATCAGGGGAAATGAGTGCAGGGTGATGAAAGGAAATGGAACAGAAAGAAATAATACTTTGGAAAAAATAGGATGTTGTTGTAGATATGAGCATGTGCTTGTGGTGTGCCAATGGATTTTTACAATGGGAACATAGTCAGAAACATTTGTTTTGATAAGATTCACCTTTTCTGTATTAAAGAAAGTAGAAGCTTATAATGTAGAATAAAGTAGATTTTATGAACTTTAAAATCAAATAAGATTAAAATATGGTTCAGGTTTGAGGTTCCTGGATCTGGGGTGGAACCAGAACGAGTCAAGTTCACACACACACACACACACAGAGGCAAGAGCATGGACAAGTAAGTACAGAGAGGCAAGCCAAAAAATCCTTACTCTTGTCCATTTTTCCTGCTTCTAACACATCAACTTTGAGGACAAAATGTTGACTTACTGCCTAATATATCCCCCCCACTAACAGGTGCCAGGATGAGATATATATATCATAAACTAAACTGTAAAATGATTTATTATTTTGCCTTCAGTCATTTAGATTTAGCAGAAATTTCTTTCAGATTAGTCTCCTTTAAGCTTCAAGCAGCACACATTAACTAAATTGTATTATTATTATTATTATTATTATTATTATCATTATTATTATCTTTCCTATGATGTGACCTTTATCTATAATTATATAATAATTCTAAAGGGTATTAGGGTTTATCCCTTTATTATCCATCTATAAAAGGTAGCAAGCTAGTGAAGGAAAATTGGATTGGGTCAGACTAATGCCATAAACGATGGACGATTGGAGTAGGCTCTTACTGCTAGAATGACAGAATTTATTTATTTATTTATTTTTTAAAAAGAAAGATCTAATCTCTTTGGCTTGTTTACTTTGCCTGCGACATGATTAAATCTCCAGCAGAGGAATTAAAATGGGTGTTCGATAGGATTTGAAAGGAATTTGTTTGTAATGTTAATGTGTCAAAAGAACACTAGTATAAAGAGACACAATGGCTATTTCTCCTAAAATTTAAAAAATTGGCAATCGGCAAAAATAGCTAGAAAATGTACCGTGGAAAGTTCTTTATGTGCTTTTGTGGGAGTATTTTTTGTGGTTTAGAGTGTATTTGAATATATTCTTGTTTGTGTTTTATAAAACAATAGGAATCAGAGGACAGCATGATTGGGTTGTCAAGCACCACCTTTGTTTATTGACCACCTCTGTTTACAGGTTTAACAATGTAGGGTTTAACACGACATGTGGGATAAGAGGTTTGGGTACGTTTGTTGACTACCGAGACTGAAGGTTTGTACCGAGACTGTGTAGAGTGAGTAACAGTGTTAGTAACATCAGTCTGACAGGCTTTCTCGGTAGTGGATGAAACTTGGACAGAAGCATCAATCCTGGTATGGCCGGGGTTGAAGCTGTGCCCAAGGTCATCGTGCCCAGTCATAGGCGTATTAGTACCTAGAGAGGAATAGAGCTGGACCACATCGTAAGGAGTCAAGGGTTGAGGGAGATAAAGCTGGGAGAAAGTGGGAAGAAAAGTGCAATTAAAACTGCGGCTAGTGCAAATGTAACAGAAAAAGAGCAATAAATTAAAACTAAGCAATAAAAGACAGAGCAGTGGCCCTGAGACTTACCCATGCTGTCCTCGGATGTCAAGTGAGCTGTTGGATGACAACAAGCTGGAAAAGTCCCACTGATAAGGGCAAAGACGCCCATTATTTTATATGACTGACCTTGAAAGTTTAATTATAATGGAATGTGAAAAAGTAAAAGATAATGGTGTCCAAAAAGAACCTGATATTCCAAAAAGAAAATAGGAGGGACTTTCCCAGCAAAGAGGGGTTGGTTTGAATATTATGAGAAGATAAGAGAAAAGAATAAAAGGACTATGGTTTGGGATGTTATTTTGCGAGTTCGTTGGGATGGTCATGCGTGAGCAGCTCAATTCTTGTAACCAGCGCTGAGTGCAAATAAAACCTTGAATCTGTATTCATCCAGTCTGCGTAATTCGTCTGCTTTAGTTAGAGTCTTGCTGAACTGTCGGGTCAGTGTGGAGTTGGAGTCAGATAACAGCACAGTATTAATTGAGCAGTATTAAATAGAGTACTATTGCGTTGGATAAAAATATTTTCCACACTTTCAAGTTAATTTGTTTTAAAAACCACTGACTTTTGTTAGCTTTTCTTCAATGTTAGCCATGCTAGGATACTTTCTTTTGCTGCAGAGCCAGCAGGTTTGTTTACAAATGTAAATAAGAATCTCCTGTCAGGAAGATAAAATCTTCACTATAACACACTGTAACAAGAAATTTCACACACCTAGCACCATCAGTTGAATCAGCTAATCAGCTGGTGTTAGCTTGGCGCTAGTTAGCATGACGCAAATCATGCTAGCTTTTCGAACATCTCACATGTCAATCAAATGAGCTGTGTCGGTAGCTTACAGTCTTTTTGCGAATGATTAACAAGACATACGATATTTTAAAGGTTTATTTTTCGAGTGTAAAAAATTCTCAGAGCTTCTTAAGTCAAACTGTTTATAAGCATAAGCTCCAAAATATGGAGCACAGAGGAAAGCAATTAAAAGTACATTTTGTAAGTGATTAAAATGTTTGTTTTCCCCTTTGGTTAGTCTTTATTTCTGTGTAGAACATGATTGTCAGATTTCATAATGATGAAAACATTTTCTTTTGTGGCTTTTACACACCATTTGAGACACAGAACTAACATCTGGCTTGACTGGAATTTGGACTATTTAAGCCACTTCAATTAATTAATTAATGTTGTTCCATAAAAATAGAACAAAATCAAGAATAACTTTTGTATATCGAATGTGTTGGCTAATCATCTGTTCAGCAGATCTTCTTAACTAAATAATTTCAATTAGACAACAGAGTGGTGTGATACATGAATGTAATACACAAAGTAAATTCTCAGACATTCCAATGTTCTGTCGATTTGTCCTTACCTGGTCAGGTTTTCCTACAGCAGTGCAAAATTACAGCTATATCTATCGATCCATCCTACCTCATTGAAAAACCCAACTGTGGGTTTCTGCTTCATGTCTTTGACTACATAAAATAATCCAGTTTAACTTTGCCGAAGTTTCTTATTAGGCAGTGGTAGCATGATATTGTGGACAGTGCGGAATAGCTCATCGGATTGTCCTACCTCATCAGACGGTGCGGAATACCTTATCAAAATGAGCAGGAAGGATGATTTACAGTTTTTAATCTGTAGATAGATAGATATTACACCGTAGCTCACCCAAAAAAACGATGATAATATACATTTGAAATAGGATTAGTTATTGAGATAATTTATAATCAATGCAAAACAATATATAATGAAAAAAAGGGAATATTGATGTTAATAAAGAAATCATTTCAAAAGAAAAATACAAAAAATAATCAGTGTTATACACGTCAGTGCCTGATCGGTGTATATACATAATGTAATAAAGAATATTTTGTGTTGAACCTTATTACCATATTGTCATATTCTTTCAACTGTAAAAAGTTCCACATTATTTCTGCTCGCTGCTTTTTTCCCTTCTCATGTTCATTACTCATCATTTATACATTTCTCTTTCATTTGGAAAGCTGGAAAGCACAGGCAGGCGATTAACAGTGCAGAACAATGCAATGGCTGACTGTTATTCTTTTTAAAGAATGGGGGATGTGAAGGTGGAGACTCTCTCTCTCTCTCTCTGCTCATCTGCTCACTCAACTGAGCTAATGACTGTCACATATGCATTGAGTGACTCGTGTGTGTCAGTGAGAGCAAAGGAGCAACAGTTTGTGAAGGACACAAGGCCTCATCCCTCCCTTTGTCCAGCCTACACTGATCTTTGATTAGACAGAAAGCTTTCACACAAGGCATGTATCTCCCTTTGGGCCATGTGCCCTAGATAGGGACCTTTACACCCCTCCTCACCACCTCAAAATGTAACCATATGGCCTACGGAGGCGTCGCTTTATGCATTCAATTGAAAATCAGTAAAACTGATCTCATCACTCCTCCTCCTGCTGCTGCGCCGCCCAGCCAGGCCTCTCAATATGGGTCATATATATTCATGCACTTGATGGGAGGGTGGGTTCATCAGACACACACACACTGCACTGCTATTTAACACAGATTGGCCCATTTATCAGGACATGGTGGTTAATTAAGACAATGAATATGGAAACTACTGAGGGTCAAGCGCGCCGCCCCTCAGCCGGGGCAACTTTAACAAAACTCGCTATATAAATAAATAAGAGACCAGCTGGTGCCATATTGTCAACGACACAAATGGGGCAGTAATTGGCTCTGCAGAGTCACAGAAGACAGAGAGGAAAAAAGAGTGAACAAACGACTGAAGCAACCTGATGCATTTTAATGTGTTAAGTTTTATTTTTTATAATTTCATAAGAGACAGAGTAAAAAATATACAAATTTGTCTCTTATCACAAATGTAGTCAGTACATTTGCTGTGTGTTGTTTTTATTATTATTATTTATTCTGGTTCACTCATTTTTACTTGAATACATTTTAAAGGTAATGTACAAAAACAAACAAACAAAAAATCTGCAATTTAGCTGTTGAGATTGTTCTTTGGTCCAGCATGGATCCTGATGTCTTATGTCCATTTTTAATTTATTTATTTTTTGGGGGAATTTTCCATACACTATTTTGCCAAAAGTTTTGGGACACCCCTCCAAATCATTGAATTCAGGGGTTGTTTTTCAGGTGTTTGTGCTTGGCCCCTTAGTTCCAGTGAAAGTAACTCTTAATGCTTCAGCTTCATACCAAGACATTTTGGACAATTTCATACTCCCAACTTTGTGGGAACAGTTTGGGGATGACCCCTTCCTGTTCCAATATTTGGTGGGTTTGCTTCAGTTTCTCTGGTTTCCTCAAACCTCTCAGTAACATGTTGATAGATGGATGAGTGACACTAAAATTCTATGTTTACAGCCTTCAACACCCTTATCCAAAGTGACTTATGTTTATTCATTCAGGTTGAGGGCCTTGCTCAGAGGCCCAGCAGTGGCAGCTTAATGGTCCTGGGCTTTGACCTCATAACCTTCCAAGCAGTAGTCCAACACCTTAACCACTGAGCTTACACTTCCGCGTGTGTGTGTGTGCGTGTGTGCGTGCATGCGTGCGTGTGTGCGTGCGATGGACTGGTATCCAATTCTGGGCGTATTCCTGCCTCAGGTCCTATTTCTGGGATAGGTTTCAGATACAATGTAGCCCTGAAAAGCAGAAAATGACCTCTGAGGATGAATAAGTGAATGAATAATCCATGTTTAATGTGTAATTTATCCGGAAAAAACATGTTTTATAATAGAAAATAGTAACAGTGTCATATCGTTCAGTACAATATGTGCTTTTGTGACTCATGTAGCAGACCATGAAAGGGTTCGAATGATATGAACCCTGTCGTGACAGAACCTGTTCCTCAAGGTATGTTCCGGATATTTGTAAGGCTCTTTTTTAACAGCTACTAGTTTTAACATATTACAAGGAAATAAACCATAATTGACTCAAATAGATTATAATTGACTTATCAATTATCCGAGGTGTTTCAAAGCACCGACCGCGCGCGTGCAGGTGTGTAAACCCTACGCGCGTTCCCACCCACACGTCATCCTCCCGCCCAACGCTCACGCAATCACTGCGCGACACGGACAGACTGTCACTTTATTAGCTGGCACTATTGGCTCCCGTACGCCTGTTGATGTCTTCTGGCGAATTAACATGGAGGACAGACTGAATACGAATTCGGGAGGACGAGGACACACGACTTGCCGAGTGAAAACCAGGTCATTTGTAAAATGTTGTTGTTATTTTTCTACCATAAACACCGAGCGCTGTTTAGTTAGCGCGTTTGCTATGGTTGTGTCCTAAATTGCTCCCTGTGCGCTCTGTAGGCGCACAACTAGGATCGTTTAGTAGTATGGTTATACTGCCTACGTAGTGCACTATACAAGTCAAGTAAGGGGCGGTTTGGGACACAGCCTTCTATCGCTTCTATTATTACTACTATTTATTTCGTCTCTTCTTAATACCGCTTTATAAATATAAATAATTTTATAATGTCGTTATGTAGAGCTATTTACATGACTAACAGGTTAGTGTTTTAAATTTTATTTACTATTAATGGATGCTACTAATAGTTTCAAAATGTTTTAAAACACCGTTCTTTCTCCTCGTTTTTGGGTTTAGAAATCCGCCTAAATGTATAAAATACAATATAAAATAGATAGAAATCCATTCTTTACTTTAGGGGAGGGAAATATTTGTGGACTGAGAGGTATAACAATCCACAAATGAATGGACTTCAGATCCAAATACATCTCTTTTTGACCTGTCTCTGTAGGTAGTGGACAACCCTGAGAGCGAGAACGTTCCCCAAACATACACTGTCCACCATCAAAGTATACCTCCATTACAATGAAGGTGCCAAAGCTGGCCGTCATCTTCCTCCTGGTGGTCTGCCTTGTGGTCTACCTCACCTACGTGAAACGATGCTTTGAGAACAGGAAGTTGTCCAAGCCGTTCCTGGAGCAGCTTTACAGAACAGACCTCCACAAGAGACCGACGTCGGCCGAGATGGCTGGTGAAATGTTTCGCTATGGCATCATGTTTGATGCTGGGAGCACCGGGACGAGAATACATATCTTCCAGTTTCAGCAGGAAAACAATGGTATGAATATCTACAGCTGTTTGTTTTTTTCCTTAATACAATCTGAAATCATTCCACACACTAAGCCATGCCTCTCAGAATCTGAAAGATCTCTTTCTCTCTCTCTCTTTCTCTTGCTGTGTTCTTATAACAGACAAATTAGGCACAGTGTCCACAGACATGAACCGTCATTCATTCACACCTTTATTCTATAGCAAATTATAGAAATTATGTTTGACACTTGTCACTTTAATTGGGTGCAGCATCAAGGTAACGTGTGTGTGTGTGTGTGTGTGTGTGTGTGTGTGTGAGAGAGAGAGAGAGATTTACATTACTAGAGACACTGATGTAATTTTATTAGGCTGACAGCCTGCTACAACTTTCTAAGCTAAATCAGTGCTGCTTTGGGACTGATTTAGTTTTAAGCCTATGACTGTAATATCATAATGCATGCCATTTTATTTTAATTTTTTTTAAGCCTAATTTTTTTTTTTTTTAATTTTAAGCCTTTTTTTAAGCCTTAAGTGCACGCACTTACGCCGGATGAGAAAGAGACCTGATGAGACACTTTTATTCCTCTCTGGCCAAAGTATTTGTTTCTTCATGCTGTTTTATGATTACGCTGAAGTCTCAAGTCACACAGCATGAGGAAGCTCCTGTCTGATATGTTACATGTTTCCCTCTGCTGTTAAACCGGTTTTCTCCTATTCAGACAGCTGGCTATTGAGCTGAATAGATTTCAATTTTGTCACACCCTTTAATTACACCTCGAGAATTTCTCACAGATACTGGTGTTTCGTTAGAAATCCTGACGTGGAATTTTTGTCCTTGCAGCAGCTCCTAAATTGGGTCCCGAGACGTTTAAAGCAATAAAACCCGGACTGTCTGCGTACGCCGATGATCCAGAAAAGGTAGGGGTCAAACGCAAAAACACACTCGGACAAGCTTGGACTTCTCATAAAGGCATTTGACAGCAATAATTAAGAAATAATTTGTTAATTATCAGAGGTTTCACACTGTACATTCCTAAACCTTGACTTAGTCCCTGAGCTTTTACTATAGAAACAGTCACCTATCATTCATGTTTACAGCTCAAACTAATTCTCTAGTTGTTATGGAAAATGAATGATAAATTAATTAACAAACTAGCAGCACGTCATTGTGACTCTGTTGTGTTGCAGAGTAAAGCAGGACTGTTGGAGCTCCTGGAGGTGGCCAAGCAGACCGTTCCTCCTGCCCAGTGGTCCTCCACCCCTCTGGCCCTCAGAGCCACAGCAGGACTCAGGCTGCTGCCGGGGGAGAAGGCAACACACCTCCTCGACAAGGTTGGAGAGCGACTACTATATTATTAGGAACACTTGTATACCAAACTGCCAATTGTGTAGTGCTTAAAATTGTGCAGATTCAGGCTGAGTGTTTCAGAAAGTCTCCTGAAATTGTCACACACACACACACACACACACGGCATCATCATTCAGCAAATACACACACCAACATCATGCATGTGGCAGGTGCTTATGGGTGTATATAGACACACACACACACACACACAGAGCATTATCATGCAGCAAATACACACACCTTTTTTGTAAGTTTGAAGGTGACATGAGTTTTTTTTTTAAAAAACACTAACTCTAATAGGAAAACAGGTTAGTATTAGTTCTCAATAACAGTCTAGAATAGTACATAAGTGAAAATTCTCCCTGCTATAGCAGCAGGTCAGGATAATGACTGGAGTAGCGTGTATTAGCACACAAAGTACGTTTATAATGTTTCATTTTTAACATAATTGAAGGAAACAAAAGACGATTGTGAGTTTAACAACCTGCTTCATAAATCACTGCTCTAGAGCTTTACACAGGATTCACCGCTCTAGAGCTTTACACAGGATTCACCGCTCTAGAGCTTTACACAGGATTCACCGCTCTAGAGCTTTACACAGGATTCACCGCTCTAGAGCTTTACACAGGATTCACCGCTCTAGAGCTTTACACAGGATTCACCGCTCTAGAGCTTTACACAGGATTCACCGCTCTAGAGCTTTACACAGGATTCACCGCTCTAGAGCTTTACACAGGATTCACCGCTCTAGAGCTTTACACAGGATTCACCGCTCTAGAGCTTTACACAGGTTTCACCGCTCTAGAGCTTTACACAGGTTTCACCGCTCTAGAGCTTTACACAGGATTCACCGCTCTAGAGCTTTACACAGGATTCACCGCTCTAGAGCTTTACACAGGATTCACCGCTCTAGAGCTTTACACAGGATTTGTACTAGCTCAAGTAATCACTTACAACCTTGATGAACAGAAAAGCATCTCAGATCGCACAAAGTTAATGTAGATGAGCTACAACACTCGTCTCAGCCAAGAACAGCAATCTGAGAATGCAGAAAGCACAGGATCGTCTAAAACTGACGAAAGAGAATCTTCAACTGTCCAGATTTGGTAAACATGTACCGACATGTACTGTAGTGTCAGATTCTCATCAAACTGTCATATATTATATTCATTTATACTGTGTGCATTTTTAACAAGAACTGAAAGAGCAGCGAAGATCCTGTTTAAATCCACTTCCTGTTTTTTTTATTTTTTATAATGAGTAGAGCTCTAACTGGATGATTACACAGAGGTGACCAGGATCTGACTGTGTACTCAGTTGAGACACTGTGAAAGGGAAAGTAAATATACTTTTGTGTACAATTGGCATTATTATTATTATACCAGTGGTGAGTTTTAAAGGTGCACTTCACTTTCAAGATAAACTATACACACTAATGAAGCCACTAGAAGAGGGTTTATCAGAACAAAGCTAAAGCAGGTGAGGTTTTTGAGACATCACAGGCTTGGGTGTGGCCCGCAGGGTTTGTACAGTAATTATACTCCTTACACTAACACAATAAGGCAGAATAAAGACACACTGTTTGGTTTACTGTCCCATAATAATCTAGGAATTAGACTAGAGCTCTGTTCTCGCAGGTAGCAATAAGACAGACGCAGAAAGGATGACGGATCACAAGGGAAGTTAGTTGCTTAAGGGTTATGTTAATTCCTGGTTAATTCCCTCCCCAACCCACACAACCCTGTTTATCACCATGTAAGTTAGATTATTTTGTGTAAAACAGCAGTTTTGTCAAACTTGTTGGCTGTATGGCTAAGGGGGAAATCAGTCTCTCCATGATTTTTGCGAACTCTGTAATATTTTTTAAATAATAATACTTCATAATATTTAAAAATGGCAGCAGATTTTCCACAGATTTGGGCTGAAACACACATTCAGCCAAAGCCCTCTTTCATTCTCATGTATGTGGAACGAAAGTCATTACACATTACACAACGATCAGCCATAACATTATGACCACTGAGAGGTGACGTGAATAACACTGATGATCGCCTCATCATGGCACCTGTTAGTGGGTGGGAAATTTCATCAGCAAGTCAACATTTTGTCCTCAAAGTTGATGTGTTAGAAGCAGGAAAAATGGACTCGAGTAAGGATTTGAGCGAGTTTGACGAAGGGACAAATTGTGATGGCTAGACCACTGGATCAAAGCATCTCCAAAACTGTGTTCCTGGTCTGCAGTGGTCAGTATCTATCAAAAGTATCTTTTAAATCCTGTAAGTCCTTTAAGTCCTGTAAGATGTGAGGTGGGGGCCTCCAACGTACAGGATTTGAAGGATCTGCTGCTAACATCTTAGTCTAGGATAACACAGCAAACCTTCAGGGATCTAGTGGAGTCCATGCCTCGACGGGTTAGGGCTGTTTTGGTAGCAAAAGGAGGACCAACACAATTTTAGGCAGGTGGTCATAATGTTATGCCTGATTGGTGTACATATGTGTCTTCATTGGTAAGAGTTGGAAACACACACAGAAAAATCCAAACATCCACAGCAAACTCAAGCATTTTTTGGCTACAACAATCGCAAAAAAAAAGTCTGTCCAAACATATACCAGATGTGTAGAGTTTGTAGTCCAGTACCAGTGAAGCCTAATGACCAGAAATAGATGTCAAGTTGAATTGATCTGAAACCTGAAATGTCTAATTGATCAACACAAATCAGAGCTGGTCAGTTGACTTAAGCTTGATGAATGAGGTTTTTTCTTTCATTGTTATTGATTTAACTATTTCGCTATTTCTCTCTCTCTCTCTCTCTATTCTAGGTGAAGGAGGTGTTTGCCGTATCTTCATTTCTTTTTCGGTCCGACAGCGTGTCCATCATGGATGGTACAGATGAAGGTGCGTATATCTCTTCACATCACACTTTTTTTCCCCCCAGCTGCAGAGAAAGGTATAAATCAATATTCATCGTCCATTGAGGATGTTTTTTGTTAATCAGTGTGACTTCTGCAACCACATTTACGAGTGTACAGTGCCCCACGGTTACAGGTAATAGTGTTGATATTAGATATTGTAACAGCTCAAGTGTTTAAAACTGGATTTACGTTGAACCCAATGTTCTCGAGCTCTTGCCAGAGCAAATATGCAAATAAGGCTGCTTACATTACTGGCAAGAGTTGCATGCAAATGTGTGTGTGTGTGTGTGTGTGTGTGTGTGTGTGCTTGCCTATGTGCATGGGTGTGTATGTTTAAGGGTGCGTGTGTGTAGGTGAAAGGTGACTGTGTGTGTGTGCATGCATGTGTGTATGTTACCATAAAACCTTGTATATATGTGCATGTGAGTTTCTACAGGATGCACATGATTTTTGGAAATGTTTGGGAAAAGTGTGGGCTACAACCTGATAGGATCTATGTTAAGACACTGGTGCAATCCTGACATGACGGGATTTGGTGCTTTAGGAATTAAGGAAGAAACTGCACATTGAAACCGAACACGTTTCTGTTCATCCATCGCTCCATCTCGCCACTCCGTCGCATTTCGCAGCCTGACGTAAAAAAACAGAATCCTAGATTGAAATTTTTTGTTGTATAACGTATCCAGCGGCGTCTAATGCATATACCAGGGCTTTAATCCAATCCTCTAAAGTAGTTCCTCTGAGCAGCAATGAGTGCAGTGCAGAGAATAATGTCCCCACTTAATCTGCACAAACGGATTATCTTCCATTAATTCACTAAGCATCAAATGTCATTTTCTTTAAAGATTTTTATTTATTTATTTTTTCTTTCCGGACACTGGCATCCCTGTGTCTTCATGTTGTGTGTGCGCGTGTGTGTGTGTGTGTATATATATATATGCTTGTGTTAGGAATCAGGGGGATGTGTGGTGAACAAAAACGAAGCATCAATTTTTGATCACGTGGGACACCCCCCCCCCCAAAAAAAAGAAAAGAAATAAATTTAAAAAAACGAACGGTTTACTCTCATGAAAAAATATTTAATTTCATGTTTAAACTAATAAATGTCATATTAATATAATTATTATATATATAATATATGAATAATGATAATGTTTATTCTTATTAACAAACATCACATTTTATATTTTAATGATTTATAAATTTATTATATATATATATATATATATATATATATATATATATATATATATATATATATATATTTTTTTTTTTTTTTTTTAAATATATTTATATTTTTCATTTTTAATTATAGCAGCAGTAAACAAACAAGGTGACCTCTAAAGCCATGCCACTCAATAAACCAGAATATAAAATAAATATATACAATAAATAGTGATGTAAAAATCTGGAGCTGCTCTATACAGAAACGGCGCCCACTTTCTGACCAATCAGATCGGGGAATTTGGCCGCGCCCTGGTCTTTATAGTTTATATGAAATTGTTCAGTGTGACGCTGTGTTTCATGTTAATTCTATACAATGACAGATTTTTTTTTTGTGTGTGTGTCTGTGTGTGTGGGGGTGTGTTTTTTTTTTTTTTTTTTTTTTCATATACAGGGGTCTCTGCTTGGATCACCGTAAACTTTTTATTAGGTGAGAGACTGAGGTTTTGTCGTCATTCATTCATAATAATACGTTTACATGATAATGAGTGAATATTAAGTTCAGTCGTTAAGATGCTGTGGTCTGTTACTACAGGCTTATAAAAATATTTTTTCTGTTTTTCTGCACTGATAAATTTTTTATTCCTTTTCTTCCCTGGATTGTGTTTCTTTTTTTTGTTCTCTATTTCCTGTGCTTTTTCCATCCTCTACTTTTGTTTTCTGTGTGGTTTCTTTTTTTTTTATTCCGTTTGGTTTTCTCTTCTTTTTCCCCTTTTGAATGTCTTTTTTTCCTGCCTTGTATTCTCTTTTTTCTCCCCTTTTCTTTTCTTTTTGTTGTTTTTTTTCATGTTTTTAATTTTAAATTTCTCTTTTCTTTTCTGTTGAATTTTATATATATTGTGTATATATATTTTTTTATGAATTATATATTTTTCTTCTCTTCTGCCATTGGTCTCTCTCTCTCTCTGTCTTTCTTTTTCTCTCTCATTCTCTCACTCACTCACTTTCTGTCTTTCTTTCTCTTACTCACTCACTCATATTCTCTCTCTCTCTCTCTCTCTCTCTCTCTCTCTCAGGTGGTCTTCATAAGTCTGAAGTTCCCACAGTGGGCATCCTGGATCTGGGAGGTGGCTCAACCCAGATCACTTTCTCTCCACAGGACGAGGTTAGAGACAAACACACACAGACAGAGAGAGAGAGGTAATGCCTCATAAACTATCAGGGCGACCTACTATCTTCTACTATAATCAACAAATGACTGGCTAATCCCACAGGCCTACTGTGAGACAGACAGACAGAGAGAGAGAGAGAGAGAGAGAGAGACAGACAGACAAAGAGTGGGAGAGACAGACAGTCGGAGAGAGTGTTCGACAGAGAGGCAGAGAAAGTGTTAGACAGACAGATAGAGAGTCAGAGAGAGTGAGACAAAGAGGCAAAGTGTTAGACAGACAGACAGACAGACAGACAGACAGTGAGAGAGAGAGTGAGACACTTCCTTGTCTTTTTTTCAATACTAGGTGAGAGCATGTGTTAGAGAGAGCATTAGATGAGCCTCAGCTGTTTTTCAGCTTCCTGAATGAAATATACATTTATATCTCCACATTTTTATATATTCTTATACTTTTGTGCAATCCTTTTATTTTTGTTTTAGATTTTTATGTTCTGTTTTCTGTCATCCCCTGTCACTGGAATTTCCTACATGGAATTAAAAATATATTATCTAGATTTCTCTTTGCTGACTTTTATGCTCTGAATTCCTCACAGAAAACCATCCAGACCTCCCCGATCGATTATGTGACGTCGTTTCAGATGTTCAACACCAGCCACACTCTCTATTCGCACAGGTAAAGTGGGCGGGGCTTGGAGCTGGAGAGTGTGTGTGTGTTTTTAAAAATGTTACTTATTTATTTATTTATTTTTTAAACTTGGTACGTAGGCTGTAGTGTTGCATAATAATAATAATCTGTCTTCTGCTTGCAAACATGTCAGTCTATAAAGGTATAAAGGATCCAAAATTTAGGATCTGAATTTAGAAAACAAGAGAGGGGAAGAGAGAGAGTGAATGAGAACTAGAGAGAGTTAGAGAGAGGGAGCGCGAGAGGGAGAGCTAGTGCAAAAGAGAGACAGAGAGAGCTAGAGCTAAAGAGAGAGACACAGAGAGAGAGAGAGGGAGAATCACAGTTCTTGCACTCATGATTAGACCGTAAGCACTAAAGCCCTTTAATTTATAAAGTCTAAGCAGAACCTTAGATTGCTAGATTATAGTTTAATTAATGCCCTCCAATTAACCCAAAGGATTGGGACGTGTGACTGATGAGTTTAGCTTTAATTTAATACACAAAATAAAGTCTTCAGCTTTGTATATTGTTTTGTATCTGATTTATTTATCATGATTTCTTTGCTGATCCTTTTGAGAAACTCGACCCTGATTAGATCAGATAGTGACTACATTAAAATACTTTCACTGATAATATCTGCTCCCTCTGTCTCTCTCTTCAGCTACCTGGGACTTGGTCTGATGTCTGCCAGACTGGCCGTGTTGGGAGGGGTTGAAGGACAGCCTGGTACGTGCTCTTTCAATCTCTACTCATCTTTGGCATTTAAAGACCTCATCCCCTGCTCCAATAAATAAGCCATTATCTAATCTCTTAACACCAAAGATTAATTTCTTGGAGGCCAGCTGTTGCACCGATTTGGCACCAGCTCGGGTTCAACGCCACGCTGCAGTTCACCACTGGGATTAGCGTTTTATACACTTGAAATTTTAATCAGATTTTTTTATTTTGTTGTCGTTATGTAAGCCCATCCTGGTTCTATCAGTGTGCTTTGTTTTCTCTTAACTGAAAAGGTATTCATGTCACTAGATAGCAATAATGTCCACTTTGTCAAAGTCAGATGTTGAAGAAGCACATATCTGAGTCCTGTTTATATGTCTGGCCAAAAATGGTGTTCAAATTTGAGCTATAAGGGAAAAAAGTGTACAAAACAGTGTACAAGGTGTGCCAGGATTAACTCTCCGAATGGTGTTTGATGCTGTAACTTCTTCTTCCAGTAGGGGGTGGTCAGGAGCTGGTGAGTCCATGTCTGGCTCCAGATTATACCGGAGAGTGGGAGCATGCAGAGGTCACTTACACCTTAAAGGGTCAAAAAGCAGGTATGCCATAGTGACTCTGTCTCATTTCATGTGACACACTTCCCCAGGAGCTTAGAGTGAAATTCATAATATACAGCCTACATTTTACTCTGTTTTCCTTCACTTCCCCAGTGTGGCCAAGTCCCAGATCCATTCTACCATACTCCAGTATTGGACCAGTCTCAATTCCTGTGAACCCACTCTTTCAGTGGCCCTGTCCCAAATCTAGCATTCTTCATTTCTTCACTGGCCATGTCCCAATTCATGCCACCTACTTCCTGTAGTGGCTCTGTCCCAAATCCAGCATTCTTCATGCCATTTCACTCCTATAGTGGCCTAGTCCCTAATGCAGCATTCATTTCTTCAGTCTCCCTGTCCCAGTTCATGCCTGTTGTTAGTGGGCCAGTTCAAATTCACTTCACCTTTACTTCTTCAGTGGGTCAGTCCAGATTCACTTTACATCACTCCCTTGGTGGTCCAGTCTTAATTCCTTGTAATACCATATACAATCTATGCAACTCCCTATTTGACCCAGTCCAAATTTACACAACCTCCTGTTTCCAGTGATGTCCCATTTTGTTTATACTTAATTCCCCATTGTCCTTGTCTCAATTTACTTTGACAATACCCGACTATCCAAGTTCCAATTCACACTACCTCGCTGATTCAGTGATCTAGTCCCAATTCACTCTGCCTCACTGATTCAGTGGCTTAGTCCCAATTCACACTACCTTGCTGATTCAGTGGCCTAGTCCAAATTCACTCTGCCTCACTGATTCAGTGGCCTAGTCTAAATTCACACTACCTCGCTGATTCAGTGGCCTAGTCCAAATTCACACTACCTCGCTGATTCAGTGGCCTAGTCCAAATTCACACTACCTCGCTGATTCAGTGGTCTAGTCCCAATTCACACTACCTCACTGATTCAGTGGTCTAGTCCCAATTCACACTACCTCACTGATTCAGTGGTCTAGTCCCAATTCACTCTGCCTCACTGATTCAGTGGCCTAGTCCAAATTCACACTACCTCGCTGATTCAGTGGCCTAGTCCAAATTCACACTACCTCGCTGATTCAGTGGCCTAGTCCAAATTCACACTACCTCGCTACCAGTGGTCTAGTCCAAATTCACACTACCTCGCTACCAGTGGTCTAGTCCAAATTCACTCTACCTCGCTGATTCAGTGGCCTAGTCCAAATTCACACTACCTCGCTACCAGTGGTCTAGTCCAAATTCACACTACCTCGCTGATTCAGTGGCCTAGTCCAAATTCACACTACCTCACTGATTCAGTGGTCTAGTCCAAATTCACACTACCTCGCTGACTCAGTGGCCTAGTCCCAATTCACACTACCTCGCTGATTCAGTGGTCTAGTCCAAATTCACACTACCTCGCTGACTCAGTGGCCTAGTCCCAATTCACACTACCTCGCTGATTCAGTACACCAGATTAATTGATCTAGTGGGCCAATCCCAATTCACTTTGATTCAGTTCACTGCTTGCGTTTCAGGAGAGCCCATCTACGAGTCATGCTTGAGCAAAGTGGAGAAGATGATCTATAAACGAGTGCAGAAAGCAGAGGAGGTGAAAGACATGGAGTTCTATGCATTCTCATATTACTACGACCGTGCTGTGGACCTGGGGCTCGTCGGTATGCGCTCTGCAGCTTTAAATGGCTGATAAATTCTCACCTAGCTCACTCTGTGGCATCATAAACACTGTGACTCTCACATTTGTCTCTCTGACTCAGATGAGAAGAAAGGAGGCTCCCTTCGAGTAAGCAACTACATAGATGGCGCCAAAACAGGTAACTGTTTATTCTGTCTAATCTTTTTACATACAGGACATATGAAACAAGAATTTGACAAAAGACAGTAGAAATGGACTCATAGAAAGCAGGAAACTCTTCATGTGTAATTAGATAGTTTAGTTGTTTTTTTGGACAGTGGAGGACATCATTACTTCATATACAAGATTAATTTCCTTATTTTGCGTCCGGAGTGTGTTAACGTTGCCTCTTTAACAGGAGTTCATTTCCGTCCGCTAAATAGGAGTGCTAGATATTAGAAAGGACTAGAATTCCTGCAAAGATTGTCCAAATATATTTGAATCAAAGCTGGCAGTCTGTGGTTTAAAACTACTCAGAAAGAAAAAAATTGTATATATTTTGGATTCACATTACGCATTTTTATCATAAGAATCCCAGATTTTATAAACATGCAGCACAGAAAGCTCCTCAGTAGTAAAGTGGTGCTGTATGGCATTCATTTGCATATTAGAACCTGACTGGCTTTTAGGTTTTATGACCAAACATGTATTAGTGAGCTGAGTTTTATCTGTAGGATTTACTGGTTCAACCAAAAAAATGCACAAGCCTTTTGTTAAGCAGAGGTTTAGAGTCTGAGAGCAGATCATTCCTCATCATTCTGTCCCCAATAACCAGCAAGAAAAAGGCAGAGATGTTGCATAAGTGTGACTGAAAGGTAGGAGGTAAAGTGTGTGTTTATGATTGAACTGTTTGTGTTCAATGTGCAGTGTGTAAGAACATGGAGGCTAATGCAGGACAAAACCCGTTCCTCTGTCTGGACCTCACCTACATCTCGGTGCTGCTGCAGGAGCTCGGATTTCCCACTGACAAGGAGCTGAAGGTACACACACACACACAAAGACATGTGCACTGAGATGGAGACACACACACGCATACAGAGAGATTTAGACACACACAAAGACATGTACACTGAGATGGAGACACACACACGCATACAGAGAGATTTAGACACACACAAAGACATGCACTGAGATGGAGATACATACACACACACACGCGCGCACACAAACAGATTGAGACACACACAAAGACATGCACTGAGATGGAGATACATACACACACACACACACACGCGCACACAAACAGATTGAGACACACACAAAGACATGCACTGAGATGGAGATACATACACACACACACACGCACACAAACAGATTGAGACACACACAAAGACATGTGCACTGAGATGGAGATACACACAGATAGAGACACAAAGACATGTGCATTGAGAGGGAGATACACACACACACACACACACAGTGAGAGATTGAGACAAAGACATGTGCACTGTGATGGAGACACACACACATACACACACACACACGCATAGAGAGAGATTTAGACACACACAAAGACATGCACTGAGATGGAGATACACACACACACACACACACACACACACACACACAAACAAACAGATTGAGACACACACAAAGACATGCACTGAGATGGAGATACATACACACACACACACACGCGCACACAAACAGATTGAGACACACACAAAGACAT
Source organism: Hemibagrus wyckioides (assembly GCF_019097595.1). Taxonomy (NCBI): domain Eukaryota; kingdom Metazoa; phylum Chordata; class Actinopteri; order Siluriformes; family Bagridae; genus Hemibagrus; species Hemibagrus wyckioides. Next base: position 25,652,459 of record NC_080718.1, on the reverse strand, counting down.
GCACTGAGATGGAGATACATACACACACACACACGCACACAAACAGATTGAGACACACACAAAGACATGTGCACTGAGATGGAGATACACACAGATAGAGACACAAAGACATGTGCATTGAGAGGGAGATACACACACACACACACACACACACACACAGTGAGAGATTGAGACAAAGACATGTGCACTGTGATGGAGACACACACACATACACACACACACACGCATAGAGAGAGATTTAGACACACACAAAGACATGCACTGAGATGGAGATACATACACACACACACACACACACACACACACAAACAAACAGATTGAGACACACACAAAGACGTGCACTGAGATGGAGATACGCACACACAGATAGAGACAAAGACATGTGCATTGAGAGGGAGATATACACACACACACACACAGTGCACATGTCTTTGTCTCAATCCCTCACTGTGTGTGTGTGTGTGTATCTCCCTCTCAATGCACATGTCTTTGTCTCTCTGTGTGTGCGTATCTCCATCACAGTGCACATGTCTTTGTCTCAATCTCTCACTGTGTGTGTGTGTGTGTGTGTATCTCCCTCTCAATGTACATGTCTTTGTGTGTGTCTCTCTGTGTGTGCGTATCTCCATCACAGTGCACATGTCTTTGTCTCAATCTCTCACTGTGTGTGTGTGTGTGTGTGTGTGCGCGTGTGTATCTCCCTCTCAATGCACATGTCTTTGTGTGTGTCTCTCTGTGTGTGCGTATCTCCATCACAGTGCACATGTCTTTGTCTCAATCCCTCACTGTGTGTGTGTGTGTGTGTGTGTGTGTGTGTGTGTGTGTGTGTATCTCCCTCTCAATGCACGTCTTTGTGTGTGTCTCTGTGTGTGCGTATCTCCATCACAGTGCACATGTCTTTGTCTCAGTCTCTCACTGTGTGTGTGTGTGTGTGCGCGCGTGTGTATCTCCCTCTCAATGCACATGTCTTTGTGTGTGTCTCTCTGTGTGTGCGTATCTCCATCACAGTGAGGGATTGAGACAAAGACATGTGCACTGTGATGGAGATACGCACACACAGAGAGACACACACAAAGACATGTACATTGAGAGGGAGATACACACACACACACACACACACACAGTGAGAGATTGAGACAAAGACATGTGCACTGTGATGGAGATACGCACACACAGAGAGACACACACAAAGACATGTGCATTGAGAGGGAGATACACACGCGCACACACACACACACACAGTGAGAGACTGAGACAAAGACATGTGCACTGTGATGGAGATACGCACACACAGAGACACACACAAAGACGTGCATTGAGAGGGAGATACACACACACACACACACACACACACACACACAGTGAGGGATTGAGACAAAGACATGTGCACTGTGATAGAGATACGCGCACACAGAGAGACACACACAAAGACGTGCATTGAGAGGGGGAGACACACACACACAGTGAGAGATTGAGACAAAGATGTGCACTGTGATGGAGACACATACATTGAGACACAAATACATGTGCACTGAGATGGAGACACACACACACACACACACAAAGACGTGCACTGAGATGGAGATACACACACATTGAGACACAAATACATGTGCACTGAGATGGAGATACACACACACACACACACACACACACACACACACACACACACACACACACACACACAGTGAGAGATTGAGACAAAGACATGTGCACTGTGATGGAGACACATACATTGAGACAAATACATGTGCACTGAGATGGAGATACACACACACACACACACACACACACACAGTGAGAGATTGAGACAAAGACATGTGCACTGTGATGGAGACACATACATTGAGACACAAATACATGTGCACTGAGATGGAGATACACACACACACACACACACACACACACACACACACAAAGACATGCACTGAGATGGAGATACATACACATTGAGACACAAATACATGTGCACTGAGATGGAGATACACACACACACACACACACACACACACAAAGACATGCACTGAGATGGAGATACACACACACACATTGAGACACATACATGCACTGAGATGGAGATACACACACATTGAGACACAAATACATGTGCACTGAGATGGAGATACACACACACACACACACACACATTGAGACACAAATACATGTGCACTGAGATGGAGATACACACACATTGAGACACAAAGACATGGGCATTGTGATAGAGATACACACACTCGGACTGAGACACACACAGACGTGCATTGAGATGGAGACACACACAGATTGAGACACACAGAGACGTACACTGTAATAGAGACACACACACACAGATTGAGACACACAGAGACGTACACTGTAATAGAGACACACACACACAGATTGAGACACACACAAAGACATGTGCATTGAGAGGGAGATACACACACACACAGTGAGAGATTGAGACAAATACATGTGCACTGAGATGGAGATACACACACACACACACACACACACACACACACAAAGACGTGCACTGAGATGGAGATACACACACATTGAGACACAAAGACATGTGCATTGTGATAGAGATACACACACTCGGACTGAGACACACACAGACGTGCATTGAGATGGAGACACACAGATTGAGACACACAGAGACGTACACTGTAATAGAGACACACACACACACATTGAGACACACACAAATACATGTGCACTGATATGGAGATACATACACACACACACAGAGATTTAGACACGCACAAAGACATGCACTGAGATGGAGATACATACACACACACACATTGAGACACACAAAGACGTGCACTGTGATGGAGACACACACACACACGAAGACGTGCACTGAGATGGAGATACACTCACTCATATTGAGACACACACACCCACCCACACACACACACACATTGAGACGAACAAAAAGACGTACACTGTGATCGAGACACACACACGGAAAGACATATGCACTGCGATGGAGATATACACACATATCAAGACAGAGAGTGTGTCTGTGTGTGTGTGTGTGAACCTGCTCACTAGATGATTTCTTTCTGCATTATAATGACCCTGACCTGATCATTCTGATCATCATTCTTTGCCATTCATCTAAACATGAGCATTCTACCCTGTGTGTGTTTCAGCTGGCCAGGAAGATCAGGGAGGTGGAGACGAGCTGGGCGTTAGGAGCCACCTTCTATCACATGGAATCTCTCCACAAACATTAACCAGGTCCACCTTTCACGCTTCTGTGCAAAAGACTTCACTTTTCTTTTCTTTCCCCGAATCACGTGCCTGAAGAGGACAGTGCTGATGTAGGATCAGCTCCTTTCTTTCTGTTAAACTGTTGAAGATAAACCTGTACAGGAAAAACTGATCCCAGATCAGCACTCATTCTGGGAAGATGAAGATGATGAAGAACTAGATGCAAACTCTGTTTCCATGCACACAGCAGCCCTATCCTAACGACTGTGTATAATAACCTTTTACTCTCCTTTGTTTTTCCCTACACACACACACACACACACACACACACACAATATGCCAGGGTTTCTTCACACACTGGAAATACTATAGACGCACACAAAGACGTGCACTGTGACAGAGATGTGTGTCTGCCTATGTGTGTGCGTGCGTGTGTGTCCTGCTGTATGAATGTGTGTCCTCCTGTATGAGTGTGTGTGTGTACTCCTGTGTGTGTGTGTGTGTCCTCCTGTATGAGTGTGTGTGTGTACTCCTGTGTGCGTGTCCTCCTGCGTGCATGTGTGTCCTCCTGTGTGCTTGAGTGTGTGTTTCCTCCTGTGTGTGTGTGTGTCTGTGTGCATGCTGTCAGCTCAGGATGTATACAGAAATCTGGGAAATTTCTGGAAGGTCATACTGAAGATACCGTGTTCTGAGCACGTGTTTCAGGTTCACAAACACAGCAGGCCATGTGTGTTTACAGCAGCCATCTTCATTAGTCATCTTTATCCTATGGAATCTTGTAAAAAGCATAAGAATGAGAGTAAACCTACATTCACACAGGCAAGTGAAGAAACGGAAGATGAATACGTTGATTTGTTTGTTGTTGTCGTTGATGTTTTTTGCATCTCTCTGAGCCATGATTCTGCTGACGTTTATCATTTCTTTGCAAATTAGTTGTAACAAAGGCTGGCCTAAGACTCGAGACTTGGACTAGACCTGAGGCTTGGGCAAATTCCTCACTGCGAAAAAATAAGCTCTTGATAAATGTCATTTTAAGCTTTAATTGTTCTTATTTTGGATCTCAAAATGAATGCTTAAAATTAAAGCTTGAAATGTCGAGGAATAGCTTAAATCATCTCGGGTTTGGTTTATTAAAATTGATAATATGAAATACTAGCTACAGCTGAATGTACTCAGGATATTTCTTTTATTGCTTAGATGCTTCTTGCAGTGCTTGCTCTACATCTTCCTAAGGAGTTTTCTCCACCAAAAAAAACAAAAAAAAAAAGAGAGAGGTTTATAAAGAGTATTACCGAACATAAACAATACATTTTGAACAAATGCAACATCAGTAGATGGTGTGGTACATTCTGGCTTTCGTACATATATATCGTGAGATTTATTAAAAGCTGAAGGAGGCATGTCGGGGCCTGACGTTGTTGATGTCTGAGCCTGGATTAAAAACCTTTGCATTATGCTGAACAAATCCACTGGGCTAGGGAAAACTATGCTTTGGAAATGCAAACCTGAGCCCTGGTTTCTGATCAGAATGCTGGCTACGTTATTCTCAAAGATGTTAACTAAGACTGCGCTGCTTTAAGGATCATAATCGGGACCGACTCTAAGACTAACGAGATCTTTCGTGTGCATGTAAACATAGTTACTGCACTAGTTAAATGCACTAGAAGTGATTCTAATGCCTGTGCAGGAAAAATGCAAGAAAGCTAATAAAAATATATATGGTACACAATCTTTTTCTCTCTCACACACACACACACACACACACACACACACACACACAACTTGGGACTACTGCAGAAATGTCACTCAGCGAGACAGTTGTATTTTGTATTACTGGTAAATTTGCGCTCTGGGAAAATAAGTGTTTCTGGATCTTGATTGTATTTGCTGTTGATTTTTCTATAGAATGTGAGATGATATACCTCTTCTGTCTTGAATGTTTTTTTTTGGATTTAAACAAAGTATGAAACGTGCCGATCGGTGAAACACAAGCCGCTTTGCATTTGTACCATGACAAAGCATGCCATAATGTACTATTGAGGTCTTTTTTTGTTTTAAATATAAAATCTGAAAAATGAACTACATCCTCGCCTGTGTTTGTTTGTTCATTTATGACTTGTTAACACTGGTGGGTGGTCAATAGGGGGCGCTTAAAGTTAGCCATAGAAATAATTACATATTTTAATAACGGAATAAAATCTTTTATTTAGTCGTACTATTCCACTGTTAGTCATATCATTTATTTAAAATAAACAAAAAACAAAACTATATTTCTTTCATGCACCAATCATAGCATAACATTATGACCACCTGTCTAATATTGTGTTGGGCCCCCGTTTTGCTGATAAAACAGCCCTGACCCGTCCTGCACTGTGTATTCTGACCCCTTTCTATCAGAACCAGCATTAACTTCTTCAGCAATCTGAGCAACAGTAGCTCGTCCATTGGATCGGATCACACGGACCAGCCTTCGTTCCCTACGTGCATCAATGAGCCTTGACCGCCCATGACCCTGTCGCCGGGTTCACCACTGTTCCTTCCTTGGACCACTTTTGATAGATACTGACCACTGCAGACCGGGAACACCCCACAAGAGCTGCAGTTTTGGAGATGCTCTGATCCAGTGGTCTAGCCATCACAATTTGGCCCTTCGTCAAACTCGCTCAAATCCTTACACTTGTCCATTTTTCCTGCTTCTAACATCAACTTTGAGGACAAAACGTTCACTTGCTGCGTAATATATCCCACCCACTAACAGGTGCCATGATGAGGAGATCATCAGTGTTATTCACTTCACCTCTCAGTGCTCATAATGTTATACCTGATCGGTGTGTGTGTGTGTGGTGCCGAAACATACGTGTGTGTACGTAGCTCCGTAAAGTTTTTAAAAGCATGTGGCTTGAGGCTGAGCTCTGATTGGCTTGTTTCAAATTATCCTTGAAACTGTCCACTTTTGTTGTTAGCAAATCAACATTGTCTTTCTATATTTGGCCTCATGTGATTGAACCATTTGCAACGAGTCTCATTACTGCTCATTACTGTCATATAACGGAGAGATGACTGATTAATGTGAAACCAAGCAAAATATCTTGAGGTGAAAGAAAATTCAGTTATATCTTTACAATACTCCCCTTTCACAAGGTGTTCGGATGAAGAAATGAAAAGAAGCAAGGAGCTTGGAGCAGATGGACCCAATCTGCAAATAGAGCAGCAGTCAAGTGATGGGGGTGGAGCTTCCACTCTGTGCTTTTCCAGCACTTCTTATTGAATGCATTGGTCATGCTGTCAGTGGAAAAGAGACTGGTCACTGACTGATTTAAACCAGAAGATCACTGAGAAATTTGCAAGCCAGTCCCGCATTACTAACAGATTGATTTTAAGTTTCTTTGCGCCCCCCCAAAAAAATTTTTTAACACCAGTCACCACTGCTTGTTAACTATAAATCGTGTGTAGATAGTGATGTTTAATACATTTTTTTGGCTTTATTTTCTTGCATTCTCAGTATTTGCACCACAATCCAGAGTTCAAGATCTTCTAAACACAAAAGTAAAGGTGTTATGACATCACTCAGGGGCGTCGCTAGGGCTAATCATTCGAGGCTCGAGCCCTGAATGATTTATCCCGAATTTTGCCACTAGAGTGTAGAGGAATTAAGTAAATGTTGATCGTTTTATTCGAGCACTGTTGCCGTTTACTGCACGCGATTTTGACTGACATCTCTCTCCGTACACACACACACCCATTTAAACACACGTAAGAGCGCCAGAGTGAGCGCTCGAATACGCTCTAGAACCACTCTAGCGATACTTTGATGTAGTAATACACCCATCAACTCTTTAAGTCGAACACACCTATACACACACACACACACACACACACCACGGGACTAAAATACTTACAGCTCTTGAGCGCTACAGCAATTTAAAATAAACGGTCAGAAAACACAACAATCTTTTCATTTTTAATTTTAACACAGTTGATAAAAGTAGGCTAACAAATGTATGCTGTGTCAAAAAAGAGGCCCACTGTCTTAGATTCTGAAAACCCCCTGACATAATGGACCCTTTTGAATATTGCCCAAAATATTATTCCATACCCAAGACGTACAAAAGCCTTAAAATGAAATAAGCCTAAAGATAGATCTAAATAAAATATAAACTGTTATGTCTGAACATCATGATTACAACTAATACAGTATTTAAGTTAAACTAGAATGTTGCATTTCCAGAAGAAAAAGTCTGAAGTCCTTGAAAAATACATTTAAAAATCCATATAAAATAAACTATAATACTTGCTTAAAACTATTGCAATACATTGTCAAATAATATATACAAGCTAAAGTCACAGTTCAAAAAGTTTAAGGTAGTTTATGTGTCTGTAGAGTAAGAACTCAAGCTGTAGGAACAGTTTAAAGACGATGTGTCTTTAAAAATAAAACCTCCTATAAAATAACCTATAATACTTATCAGCATGAAAAGTAATAGCGAACTAGTGTGTGCTCTAGGAACAGTTTAAAGACAATTCGTCCTTAAAAAACACACACACACACACACACACAGTAGCGGTCTGAAGTCCGTATTGCATTTAAAAATCATATAAAATAAACTATAATACTTATCAGCATGAAAAGTAAGAGCACACTTAAGCACAACATCAGGAACATTTAAGAGTTGGAACCATGATTCTAGCTATTACCGTTTAGGACTAGTAGCGTGCGGAGGAACCGGAATAATAATAATAAAGAGTGACGATAACAAGAGTGTGATTTCTTACGCAATCACACTAATTACATACATGGCTTAGGTGAAAAGTGCGCCAGAACAGACCCAATCATTAGGCTGTTCTGTCAGTTGGAAAAAGGAATTCTCAGCACTATAAATACTAGTATGGTAATTGACCATTTTGCTGAAATGAAGTCTCGGAAAACCTGCATAAACTCCAGGGGTGGAGTCACAATCTGGTGGAGTGGAGTTACAACCTGCAAAAACTCTAGGGGTGGAGTCACAACTTGCAAACAATCCTGTTGGGTGGAGTTACAACCTGTTCAAACTCCGTGGGGGGAGTGACAGCCAGTGTAAACTCCAGTGCTGGAGTCACAACCTGCTGAAAATCTGAGGGTGGAGTCACAACCTGCACAAACTCCAGGATGGAATCAAAACCTGCAAAGAAAACGGTGGAGTGGAGTTACAACCTGCATAAACTCCAGAAGTGGAGTCATAATCTGCATAAACTCCAGGAGTGGAGTCCCAGACTGCAAAAAGTCCATTGGAGTTGGTGGAGTCAGAGTCTGCAAAAAATCCAGGGGTGGATTCACAACCTGTACAAACTCCGGGGTGGAGTTACAACTTGCATAAACTCCAGGGGTGGAGTCACTTTCCTGCATAAACTCCAGGGGTGGAGTCAGAGTCTGCAAAAAATCCAGGGGTGGATTCACAACCTGTACAAACTCCGGGGTGGAGTTACAACTTGCATAAACTCCAGGGGTGGAGTCACTTTCCTGCATAAACTCCAGGGGTGGAGTCATAACCTGCTAAAAATCCGGAGGTGGAGTCACAGCCTGCATGACCTTCAGGGGTGGAGTCACAGCCTGCATAAACTCCAGGGATAAAGTCACAGTTGATAAAAGTAGGCTAACAAATGTATGTTGTGTCAAAAAGGAGGCCCACTGTGTTAAATTATGAAAACCCCCTGTCATATAGGACCCTTGTGAATATTGCCTGAAATATTATTCCATACCCAAGATGTACAAAAGCCTTGAAATAAAATAAGCCTAAAGATAGATCTAAATAAAATATAAACTGTTATGTCTGAATGTCATGACTTTCTATTATACAATTAATGCAGTATTTAAGATAAAATACATATGTGACTAAGGTGAACAGTGACTCAATCATTCGGCTGTTCTGTCAATTGGAAAAATAATTCTCAGCACTATAAATACTAGTATGGTGATTGACCGTTTTGCTCAAGTCAAGTCTCGGAGATACTCTCTGATGATTCCACCCTCAAAGAAATAGGATCGAAAAGTCACCAAGAGCATGAAGTAGACAAGATACAAGCAGCAAGACAGATGAGAGAACAAGAGAAGAGAAAAGAGGCTGCAAAAAAGAATAATACATACAGTAGGGCAGTCTATATGAGAAATGGAATAAGAGGTGCAAGTATAAGTTATTGTAAAATAATAATAATAATAATAATAATAATAATAATAGTAATAATAAGGGATCTACCCGGCATTTCTTGGCTTGCATGAACTCCAAGGGTGGAGTCACAAACTACAAAGAATCCGGGAGTGGAGTTACAGATTGCACAAACTCCAGGGGTGGAGTCAAAGCTGGCATAAACTTCAGGGGTGGAGTCACAACCTGCACAAACTCCAGGGCTGGAGTCAAAGCCTGCATAAACTCTAGGAGTGAAGTCACAACCTGCAGAAAAAACCTGCGTAAACTACAAGGTTGGAGTCACAACCTGCATGAAATCCTGTGGTGGAGTCACAGCCTGCATAAAATCCTGTGGTGGAGTCACAGCCTGCATAAAATCCTGTGGTGGAGTCACAGCCTGCATAAAATCCTGTGTTGGAATGAGAGCCTACATACACGCAGCGGTGGAATCACAACCTGTACAAACTCCGGGGGTGGAGTTGCAAACTGCATAAACTCTAGGGGTGGAGTCACAACCTGCAAACAATCTCGTGGAGTAGAGTTACAACCTGCACAAACTCATAAAATCCATCGGAGTAAAGTTACAATCTGCTAAAAATCCAGTGCTGGAGTCAGAGCCTGCTAAAAATCCGGTGGTGGAGTCAGAGCCTGTTAAAAATCCAGTGCTGGAGTGAGAGCCTGCTAAAAATCCGGTGGTGGAGTCAGAGACTGCTAAAAATCCGGTGGTGGAGTCAGAGCCTGCTAAAAATCCTAGGGTGGAGTCAGAGCCTGCATAAACTCCAGCGATGGAGTCACAGCCTACGTAAACTCTAGGAATGAAGTCAAAACTTGCAAAAAAAAAGAAGGGGGAAATAGAGTTCCAACCTACATAAACTCCAGGGGTGGAGTTATAACCTGCTAAAAACTGGGGCAGAGTCACAACCTGCATGACCTCCAGGGGTGGAGTCATAGCTTGCATGAAATCCATTAGAGCAGGGTTAAAACCTGCAAAAAATCCTGCATTGGAGTCAGAGCCTGCTAAAAATCCGGTGGTGGAGTCAGAGCCTGCTAAAAATCCAGTGGTGGAGTCAGAGCCTGCTAAAAATCCAGTGGTGGAGTCAGAGTCTACATACACTCAGCAGTGGAATAACAGCCTGCATAAACTCCAGGGGTGGAGTCACAGCCTGCATGAAATCCATTGGAGTAGGATTACAACCTGAAAAAAACCCAGTGTTGGAGTCAGAGCGTGCAAAAAATCCGGTGCTGGTCTCAGGCGTGGAGTCATAACCTGCATAAATTCCAGGGGTGGAGTCACAGCCTGCATAAACTCCAGGGGTGGAGTCACAACCTGCATGAACTCCAGGGGTAGAATCAAAATCTGCGTAAATTCCATGGGTGGAGTCACAACTTGCAAAAAATCTGGGGGTGGACTCACAACCTGCACAAACTCTGGGGTGGAGTAACAGCTAGCATAAGCTTTAGGGGTGGAGTCATAACCTGCATAAACTCCAGGGGTGGAGTCAAAGCTGGCATGAACTCAAGGGGTGGAGTCACAATCTGCAAAAAAAATAATGAAGTGGAGATACGACCTGCATAAACTCCAGGGGTCGAGTCACTGTCTGCAAAAAATCCATTGGAGCAGACTTACAACCTGCTAAAAATCTGGTGGTGGAGTCAGAGCCTGCTAAAAATCTGTTGGTGGAGTCAGAGCCTGCTAAAAATCCGGCGGTGGAGTCAGAGCCTGCTAAAAATCCGGCGGTGGAGTCAGAGCCTGCTAAAAATCCGGCGGTGGAGTCAGAGCCTGCTAAAAATCCGGCGGTGGAGTCAGAGCCTGCTAAAAATCCGGCGGTGGAGTCAGAGCCTGCTAAAAATCCGGCGGTGGAGTCAGAGCCTGCTAAAAATCCGGCGGTGGAGTCAGAGCCTGCTAAAAATCCGGCGGTGGAGTCAGAGCCTGCTAAAAATCCGGCGGTGGAGTCAGAGCCTGCTAAAAATCCGGCGGTGGAGTCAGAGCCTGCTAAAAATCCGGCGGTGGAGTCAGAGCCTGCTAAAAATCCGGCGGTGGAGTCAGAGCCTGCTAAAAATCCGGCGGTGGAGTCAGAGCCTGCTAAAAATCCGGCGGTGGAGTCAGAGCCTGCTAAAAATCCGGCGGTGGAGTCAGAGCCTGCTAAAAATCCGGCGGTGGAGTCAGAGCCTGCTAAAAATCCGGCGGTGGAGTCAGAGCCTGCTAAAAATCCGGCGGTGGAGTCAGAGCCTGCTAAAAATCCGGCGGTGGAGTCAGAGCCTGCTAAAAATCCGGCGGTGGAGTCAGAGCCTGCTAAAAATCCAGTGGTGGAGTCAGAGCCTGTTAAAAATCCGGTGCTGGAGTCAGAGCCTGCTAAAAATCCGGTGCTGGAGTGAGAACCTGCATACACTGCAGCGGTGGAGTCACAGCCTGCATAAACTACAGGAGTGGAGTCACAACTTACAAAAAAAATGGTGGAGTGGAGTTCCAAACTGGATAAACTGCAAGGGTGGAGTGATGACCTGCTAAAAATCTGGGGTGAAGTCACAACCTGTATGACCTCCAGGGAAGAGTCACAGCCTGCATAAACTCCAGGGATGGAATCACCGCTTGCAAAAACTGTCACAAACTGCAAAAAATCCATTGGAATAGAGCTACAACCTGCTAAAAATCCGGCGGTGGAGTCAGAGCCTGCTAAAAAGCCGGCGGTGGAGTCAGAGCCTGCCAAAAATCCGGTGCTGGAGTCAGAGCCTGCTAAAAATCCGGTGCTGGAGTCAGAGCCTGCTAAAAATCCAGTGGTGGAGTCAGAGCCTGCTAAAAATCCGGTGCTGGAGTCAGAGCCTGCTAAAAATCCGGTGGTGGAGTCAGAGCCTGCTAAAAATCCAGTGGTGGAGTCAGAGCCTGCTAAAAATCCTAGGGTGGAGTCAGAGCCTGCTAAAAATCCTAGGGTGGAGTCAGAGCCTGCTAAAAATCCGGTGGTGGAGTCAGAGCCTGCTAAAAATCCGGCGGTGGAGTGAGAGCCTGCTAAAAACCCGGCGGTGGAATCAGAGCCTGCTAAAAATCCGGTGCTGGAGTCAGAGCCTGCTAAAAATCCGGTGCTGGAGTCAGAGCCTGCTAAAAATCCAGTGGTGGAGTCAGAGCCTGCTAAAAATCCGGTGGTGGAGTCAGAGCCTGCTAAAAATCCGGTGGTGGAGTCAGAGCCTGCTAAAAATCCGGTGGTGGAGTCAGAGCCTGCTAAAAATCCGGTGCTGGAGTCAGAGCCTGCTAAAAATCCGGTGGTGGAGTCAGAGCCTGCTAAAAATCCTAGGGTGGAGTCAGAGCCTGCTAAAAATCCGGTGGTGGAGTCAGAGCCTGCTAAAAATCCGGCGGTGGAGTGAGAGCCTGCTAAAAATCCGGCGGTGGAATCAGAGCCTGCTAAAAATCTGGCGCTGGAGTCAGAGCCTGCTAAAAATCCGGCGCTGGAGTCAGAGCCTGCTAAAAATCCGGCGGTGGAGTCAGAGCCTGCTAAAAATCCGGTGCGGGAGTCAGAGCCTGCTAAAAATCCGGTGGTGGAGTCAGAGCCTGCTAAAAATCCGGTGGTGGAGTGAGAGCCTGCTAAACATCAAGTGGTGGAGTCAGAGCCTGCTAAATATCCGGTGGTGGAGTCAGAGCCTGCTAAAAATCCGGTGGTGGAGTCAGAGCCTGCTAAAAATCCGGTGGTGGAGTCAGAGCCTGCTAAAAATCTCCTGCTGGAGTGAGAGCCTGCTAAAAATCCTAGGGTGGAGTCAGAGCCTGCTAAAAATCCGGCGGTGGAGTCAGAGCCTGCTAAAAATCCGGTGCGGGAGTCAGAGCCTGCTAAAAATCCGGTGCGGGAGTCAGAGCCTGCAAAAAATCCGGTGCGGGAGTCAGAGCCTGCAAAAAATCCGGTGCGGGAGTCAGAGCCTGCTAAAAATCCGGCGGTGGAGTCAGAGCCTGCTAAAAATCTCCTGCTGGAGTGAGAGCCTGCTAAAAATCCTAGGGTGGAGTCAGAGCCTGCTAAAAATCCGGCGGTGGAGTCAGAGCCTGCTAAAAATCCGGTGCTGGAGTCAGAGCCTGCTAAAAATCCGGCGGTGGAGTCAGAGCCTGCTAAAAATCCGGCGGTGGAGTCAGAGCCTGCTAAAAATCCGGTGCTGGAGTGAGAGCCTGCTAAAAATCCGGTGCTGGAGTGAGAGCCTGCTAAACATCAAGTGGTGGAGTCAGAGCCTGCTAAATATCCGGTGGTGGAGTCAGAGCCTGCTAAAAATCCGGTGGTGGAGTCAGAGCCTGCTAAAAATCCGGTGGTGGAGTCAGAGCCTGCTAAAAATCTCCTGCTGGAGTGAGAGCCTGCTAAAAATCCTAGGGTGGAGTCAGAGCCTGCTAAAAATCCGGCGGTGGAGTCAGAGCCTGCTAAAAATCCGGTGCGGGAGTCAGAGCCTGCTAAAAATCCGGTGCGGGAGTCAGAGCCTGCTAAAAATCCGGTGCGGGAGTCAGAGCCTGCAAAAAATCCGGTGCGGGAGTCAGAGCCTGCAAAAAATCCGGTGCGGGAGTAAGAGCCTGCAAAAAATCCGGTGCTGGAGTGAGAGCCTGCTGAAAATCAAGTGGTGGAGTCAGAGCCTGCTAAAAATCCGGTGGTGGAGTCACAGTCTGCTAAAAATCCGGTGGTGGAGTCAGAGCCTGATAAAAATCCGGTGGTGGAGTCAGAGCCTGATAAAAATCCGGTGCTGGAGTGAGAGCCTGCTAAAAATCCGGTGCTGGAGTGAGAGCCTGCTAAAAATCCGGTGCTGGAGTGAGACCCTGCTAAAAATCCGGCGGTGGAGTCAGAGCCTGCTAAAAATCCGGCGGTGGAGTCAGAGCCTGCTAAAAATCCGGTGCTGGAGTGAGAGCCTGCTAAAAATCCGGTGCTGGAGTGAGAGCCTGCTAAACATCAAGTGGTGGAGTCAGAGCCTGCTAAATATCCGGTGGTGGAGTCAGAGCCTGCTAAAAATCCGGTGGTGGAGTCAGAGCCTGCTAAAAATCCGGTGGTGGAGTCAGAGCCTGCTAAAAATCCGGTGGTGGAGTCAGAGCCTGCTAAAAATCTCCTGCTGGAGTGAGAGCCTGCTAAAAATCCTAGGGTGGAGTCAGAGCCTGCTAAAAATCCGGCGGTGGAGTCAGAGCCTGCTAAAAATCTGGTGCGGGAGTCAGAGCCTGCTAAAAATCCGGTGCGGGAGTCAGAGCCTGCAAAAAATCCGGTGCGGGAGTCAGAGCCTGCAAAAAATCCGGTGCGGGAGTCAGAGCCTGCTAAAAATCCGGTGCTGGAGTCAGAGCCTGCAAAAAATCCGGTGCTGGAGTGAGAGCCTGCTGAAAATCAAGTGGTGGAGTCAGAGCCTGCTAAAAATCCGGTGGTGGAGTCAGAGCCTGATAAAAATCCGGTGCTGGAGTGAGAGCCTGCTAAAAATCCGGTGCTGGAGTGAGAGCCTGCTAAAAATCCGGTGCTGGAGTGAGACCCTGCTAAAAATCCAGTGGTGGAGTCAGAGCCTGATAAAAATCCGGTGCTGGAGTGAGAGCCTGCTAAAAATCCGGTGCTGGAGTGAGAGCCTGCTAAAAATCCGGTGCTGGAGTGAGACCCTGCTAAAAATCCAGTGGTGGAGTCAGAGCCTGCTAAAAATCCAGTGGTGGAGTCAGAGCCTGCTAAAAATCCGGTGCTGGAGTCAGAGCCTGCTAAAAATCCCGTGCTGGAGTGAGAGCCTGCTAAAAATCCGGTGCTGGAGTGAGAGCCTGCTAAAAATCCGGCGGTGGAGTCAGAGCCTGCTAAAAATCCCGTGCTGGAGTGAGAGCCTGCTAAAAATCCGGCGGTGGAGTCAGAGCCTGCAAAAAATCCGGTGCTGGAGTGAGAGCCTGCTAAAAATCCGGCGGTGGAGTCAGAGCCTGCTAAAAATCCGGTGGTGGAGTCACAGTCTGCTAAAAATCCGGTGCTGGAGTGAGAGCCTGCTAAAAATCCGGTGCTGGAGTGAGACCCTGCTAAAAATCCAGTGGTGGAGTCAGAGCCTGCTAAAAATCCAGTGGTGGAGTCAGAGCCTGCTAAAAATCCGGCGGTGGAGTCAGAGCCTGCTAAAAATCCGGCGGTGGAGTCAGAGCCTGCTAAAAATCCGGCGGTGGAGTGAGAGCCTGCAAAAAATCCGGTGCTGGAGTCAGAGCCTCCTAAAAATCCGGCGGTGGAGTCAGAGCCTGCTAAAAATCCGGCGGTGGAGTCACAGTCTGCTAAAAATCCGGTGGTGGAGTCAGAGCCTGCTAAAAATCCGGTGCTGGAGTGAGAGCCTGCTAAAAATCAAGTGGTGGAGTCAGAGCCTGCTAAAAATCCGGTGGTGGAGTCAGAGCCTGCTAAAAATCCGGTGCTGGAGTGAGAGCCTGCTAAAAATCCCGTGCTGGAGTCAGAGCCTGCTAAAAATCCGGCGGTGGAGTCAGAGCCTGCTAAAAATCCGGTGGTGGAGTCAGAGCCTGCAAAAAATCCGGTGGTGGAGTCAGAGCCTGCTAAAAATCCCGTGCTGGAGTCAGAGCCTGCTAAAAATCCGGCGGTGGAGTCAGAGCCTGCTAAAAATCCAGTGCTGGAGTGAGAGCCTGCTAAAAATCAAGTGGTGGAGTCAGAGCCTGCTAAAAATCCGGTGGTGGAGTCAGAGCCTGCTAAAAATCCGGTGCTGGAGTGAGAGCCTGCTAAAAATCCCGTGCTGGAGTCAGAGCCTGCTAAAAATCAAGTGGTGGAGTCAGAGCCTGCTAAAAATCCGGTGGTGGAGTCAGAGCCTGCAAAAAATCCGGTGGTGGAGTCAGAGCCTGCTAACAATCCGGTGGTGGAGTCAGAGCCTGCTAAAAATCCGGTGGTGGAGTCAGAGCCTGCAAAAAATCCGGTGGTGGAGTCAGAGCCTGCTAAAAATCCCGTGCTGGAGTCAGAGCCTGCTAAAAATCCGGCGGTGGAGTCAGAGCCTGCTAAAAATCAAGTGGTGGAGTCAGAGCCTGCTAAAAATCCGGTGCTGGAGTGAGAGCCTGCTAAAAATCCGGTGCTGGAGTGAGAGCCTGCTAAAAATCCGGTGGTGGAGTCAGAGCCTGCTAAAAATCCAGTGGTGGAGTCAGAGCCTGCTAAAAATCCAGTGGTGGAGTCAGAGCCTGCTAAAAATCTGGTGCTGGAGTGAGAGCCTGCTAAAAATCCAGTGGTGGAGTCAGAGCCTGCTAAAAATCCGGTGGTGGAGTCAGAGCCTGCTAAAAATCCGGTGGTGGAGTCAAAGCCTGCTAAAAATCCGGTGGTGGAGTCAGAGCCTGCTAAAAATCCGGTGGTGGAGTCAGAGCCTGCTAAAAATCCGGTGCTGGAGTGAGAGCCTGCTAAAAATCCGGTGCTGGAGTCAGAGCCTGCTAAAAATCCGGTGCTGGAGTGAGAGCCTGCTAAAAATCCGGTGGTGGAGTGAGAGCCTGCTAAAAATCCAGTGGTGGAGTCAGAGCCTGCTAAAAATCTGGTGCTGGAGTGAGAGCCTGCTAAAAATCCAGTGGTGGAGTCAGAGCCTGCTAAAAATCTGGGGTGAAGTCACAACCTGTATGACCTCCAGGGATGGAGTCACCGCTTGCAAAAACTGTCACAAACTGCAAAAAATCCATTGGAGTAGAGCTACAACCTGCTAAAAATCTGGCGGTGGAGTCAGAGCCTGCTAAAAAGCCGGTGGTGGAATCAGAGCCTGCTAAAAATCCGGTGGTGGAGTCAGAGCCTGCTAAAAATCCAGTGGTGGAGTCAGAGCCTGCTAAAATCCGGTGGTGGAGTCAGAGCCTGCTAAAAATCCAGTGGTGGAGTCAGAGCCTGCTAAAAATCCAGTGGTGGAGTCAGAGCCTGCTAAAAATCCGGTGGTGGAGTCAGAGCCTGCTAAAAATCCCGTGCTGGAGTCAGAGCCTGCAAAAAATCCGGCGGTGGAGTCAGAGCCTGCTAAAAATCCGGCAGTGGAGTCAGAGCCTGCTAAAAATCCGGCGGTGGAGTCAGAGCCTGCTAAAAATCCGGCGGTGGAGTGAGAGCCTGCAAAAAATCCGGAGCTGGAGTCAGAGCCTGCTAAAAATCCGGCGGTGGAGTCAGAGCCTGCTAAAAATCCGGCGGTGGAGTGAGAGCCTGCAAAAAATCCGGTGCTGGAGTCAGAGCCTGCTAAAAATCCGGCGGTGGAGTCAGAGCCTGCTAAAAATCCGGTGCTGGAGTGAGAGCCTGCTAAAAATCCAGTGGTGGAGTCAGAGCCTGCTAAAAATCCGGTGGTGGAGTCAGAGCCTGCTAAAAATCCGGTGCTGGAGTGAGAGCCTGCTAAAAATCCAGTGGTGGAGTCAGAGCCTGCTAAAAATCCAGTGGTGGAGTCAGAGCCTGCTAAAAATCCAGTGGTGGAGTCAGAGCCTGCTAAAAATCCAGTGGTGGAGTCAGAGCCTGCTAAAAATCCAGTGGTGGAGTCAGAGCCTGCTAAAAATCTGGGGTGAAGTCACAACCTGTATGACCTCCAGGGATGGAGTCACCGCTTGCAAAAACTGTCACAAACTGCAAAAAATCCATTGGAGTAGAGCTACAACCTGCTAAAAATCTGGCGGTGGAGTCAGAGCCTGCTAAAAAGCCGGTGGTGGAATCAGAGCCTGCTAAAAATCCGGTGGTGGAGTCAGAGCCTGCTAAAAATCCAGTGGTGGAGTCAGAGCCTGCTAAAATCCGGTGGTGGAGTCAGAGCCTGCTAAAAATCCAGTGGTGGAGTCAGAGCCTGCTAAAAATCCGGTGGTGGAGTCAGAGCCTGCTAAAAATCCAGTGGTGGAGTCAGAGCCTGCTAAAAATCCAGTGGTGGAGTCAGAGCCTGCTAAAATCCGGTGGTGGAGTCAGAGCCTGCCAAAAATCCAGTGGTGGAGTCAGAGCCTGCTAAAATCCGGTGGTGGAGTCAGAGCCTGCTAAAAATCCAGTGGTGGAGTCAGAGCCTGCTAAAAATCCGGTGGTGGAGTCAGAGCCTGCTAAAAATCCGGTGGTGGAGTCAGAGCCTGCTAAAAATCCGGTGCTGGAGTGAGAGCCTGCTAAAAATCCAGTGGTGGAGTCAGAGCCTGCTAAAAATCCAGTGGTGGAGTCAGAGCCTGCTAAAATCCGGTGGTGGAGTCAGAGCCTGCTAAAAATCCAGTGGTGGAGTCAGAGCCTGCTAAAAATCCGGTGGTGGAGTCAGAGCCTGCTAAAAATCCAGTGGTGGAGTCAGAGCCTGCTAAAATCCGGTGGTGGAGTCAGAGCCTGCTAAAAATCCAGTGGTGGAGTCAGAGCCTGCTAAAAATCCGGTGGTGGAGTCAGAGCCTGCTAAAAATCCGGTGGTGGAGTCAGAGCCTGCTAAAAATCCGGTGCTGGAGTGAGAGCCTGCTAAAAATCCAGTGGTGGAGTCAGAGCCTGCTAAAAATCCAGTGGTGGAGTCAGAGCCTGCTAAAATCCGGTGGTGGAGTCAGAGCCTGCTAAAAATCCAGTGGTGGAGTCAGAGCCTGCTAAAAATCCGGTGGTGGAGTCAGAGCCTGCTAAAAATCCGGTGGTGGAGTCAGAGCCTGCTAAAAATCCGGTGCTGGAGTGAGAGCCTGCTAAAAATCCAGTGGTGGAGTCAGAGCCTGCTAAAAATCCAGTGGTGGAGTCAGAGCCTGCTAAAAATCCGGTGCTGGAGTGAGAGCCTGCTAAAAATCCGGTGCTGGAGTGAGAGCCTGCTAAAAATCCAGTGGTGGAGTCAGAGCCTGCTAAAAATCCGGTGGTGGAGTCAGAGCCTGCTAAAAATCTGATGGAGTCAGAGCCTGAATAAACTCCAGTCATGGAGTCACAGCCTACGTAAACTCCAGGGGTGAAATCACAACTTGCAAAAAAAAAGAAGAAGTGGAATGGAGTTACAACCTGCATAAACTGCAGGGGTGGAGTCACTGCCTGCATTAAATGCATTGAAGTCAGAGCCTGCTAAAAATCCGGTGGTGGAGTCAGATTCTGTCAAAAAATCCGGTGCTACAGTCAGAGCCTGCTAAAAATCCGGTGGAGTCAGAGCCTGCATAAACTCCAGCGATGGAGTCATAGCCTACGTAAACTCCAGGGGTGGAGTCACAGCCTGCATAAACTCCAGCGATGGAGTCATAGCCTACGTAAACTCTAGGGGTGGAGTCACAGCCTGCATAAAATCCATTGCAGTAGGATTACAACCTGAAAAAAACCCAGTGTTGGAGTTGGAGTCAGAGCCTGCTAAATATCTGGTGCTGGCCTCAGAGCCTACATACACTCAGTGGTGTGATCACAACCTGTACAAACTCCAGTGGTGGAGTCACAACCTGCAAAAAAATTTGATGATTTGATGAAAAAAATGATTTTGCTGCTTTTCTCACCCACTTAATCACTCTTTCCTCAAATATAATATTGTTGGGTGACTTTAATATACACACTGACAATATTAACCACCCTCTTACTAGAGACTTTGTTGCCTGTCTTGAGAGTTTTGGTTTCCAGCAGCATATTGACTTTCCTACTCACTCAAAGGGACACATTTTGGACTTAATTTGCTGTTCTGGTCTTATTCCTTCGGTTTGTACAGCTGATGATCTTCCTATAACTGATCACTTACTTCTCTCATTCAATGTTCAACTCTCTCTTTCTGTAATGAAGCAACCTCGTATCATCTCATTTCACAATATTAAGGACATCAGTTCTGATACTCTTTCCTGTGGTATTGATAATCTTATGAACATTAACAACTTATCCAACCCTGATGATCTGGTTCTTCATTATAATGATGGTCTTAATAGTATTCTAAACTCTTTTGCTCCTCTGAAAACAAGGACAGTCACCTTTTCTCACTCTGCACATTGGTTTACTTCTGAGCTCCGGCTAATGAAAGCCAAATGTTGTCAGCTTGAACGGCTTTATAGGAAAACTGGTCTTACTGCCCACAAAGATTTGTAAATAAGTCATACTCTGCAATATAAGAACTGTATTGTTAATACTAAATCCAGGTATTATTCTGGTTTAATATGTTCCTATGTAGGCAAAATTAAGATGCTGTTTTCACTTTTCAATACTGTTTTTAGTCCCCAATGTTCTTTGCCTTCTCATCTATATTCATCTGCCTTTTGCAACTTTCTGATGTCCTTTTTCAATGATAAAATATACAAAATTCATCTGCACTTAGGCTCACCATCCTCCCTTACTACTTCTTCTGAATCTTACCCTATTCCTTATCCTTTCTCCGCTTTCCAGTTTTCTACCAATTCAGATATTTCAGATCTTATACATAAGTCTAAGTCTTCTACTTGTTCGCTAGATCCGCTTCCCACTGTTCTGGTCAAGGCCTGTCTTCCCTCTCTGATTCCTCTTATTTCTGCTATCATTTGCTCCTCTCTTACTACTGGAATTGTTCCTATCCCACTTAAAACTGCCGCTATTACTCCAATTCTGAAAAAGTCTGGTGCCGATTCTAGTAATTTCAATAATCTCCAACTTACCTTTTCTTTCAAAAATCCTTGAAAAAATAGTTGCTTCTCAACTTCATTCTCATTTAACTTGTAATAACTTGTATGAACACTTCCAGTCTGGTTTTCGCCCTTTTCATAGCACTGAAACTGCCCTTTTAAAAATTACTAATGACCTTCTCATGGCAGCTGATTCTGGCTCAGTCACCATTCTTATCCTTCTTGATCTAAGTGCGGCCCTTGATACCATTTCTCATACCATCCTTCTTAATCGACTTCTCAATTGGCATTACTAACACCTCTCTGGACTGGTTTAAATCATATTTATCAGAGCGCACACAGTTCATCAAATTACACTCTTTTAGTTCCAAATCTTCCCCTGTTAACACTGGAGTCCCACAAGGTTCTGTCCTTGGACCTCTTCTTTTCATCATCTACCTTCTTCCTCTTGGCAATATCTTTCGAAAATACAGTATTCTATTCCACTGTTATGGGGATGACACCCAACTCTATTACTCCAGCAACCCTGATGCTACCCTTCCTCCTTCCTCTCTTCTTGACTGCTTTAATGAACTCAAATCCTGGTTCTCTTCCAACTTCCTCAAATTAAATAGTGAGAAAACTGAATTTCTTTTAATTGGTACTAAATCAACTTTATCTAAAATAAATAGCTTCTCCCTCTCTATTGACAATTCTATTGTTTCCCCTTCTACTCAGGTTAAGAGTTTGGGTGTCCTCCTGGACAGTACACTCTCATTTCAATCACATATTAATAACATTACCCGGTCTGCGTATTTCCATCTACGTAATATCAACCGTCTTCGTCCTTCCCTTACACAGAATGCTACTGCTATTCTTGTTCACAATCTTGTTACCTCCTGTATTGACTATTGTAACTCCCTTATTTTTGGTCTCTCTCATAAATCTCTTCTTAAACTTCAACTGGTTCAAAACTCAGCAGCTCGTATCATCACTAAAACTCCTTCATTTCACCACATCACTCCGGTTTTACAGCAGCTTCACTGGCTTCTGGTCAAGCTTCGCACTTTAAGATTCTTCTTCTCACTTTTAAAGCTATTCACAATCTTGCCCCTTCTTACTTGTCTGATCTTCTCCATATTCATGTTCCGTCTCATTCTCTTACATCTGCCTCTTCTCTTCATCTTTCTGTGCCTTCTGCTCGTCTCGCCACCATGGGGCAGAGGGCTTTCTGTTGCTCTGCTCCCCGGCTCTGGAATTCTTTACCTCCAGACATCCGTAACCTTGACTCTCTGTCTAACTTTAAATCTAGAGCCTGAATAAACTCCAGCAATGGAGTCACAGCCTACGTATGGACTCCAGGAATGAAGTCAAAACACCTGAAATGGAGTTCCAACCTACATAAACTCCAGGGGTGCAAAAAATCCAGCGTTGGAGTCAGAGCCTGCTAAAAATCTGGTGGTGGAGTCAGAGCCTGCTAAAAATCCGGTGCTGGAATCAGTCTACATACACTCAGCGATGGAATCACAGCCTGCATAAACTCCAGGGGCGGAGTCACAACCTCCAACAAAACAAATGGTGGAGTTACAACCTGCGTAAACTGCAGGGGTGGAGTCACTGCCTGCATTAAATGCATTGAAGTAGAGTTACAACCTGCTAAAAATCCGGTGCTAGAGTCAGAGTCTGTTAAAAATCCAGTGGAGTCAGAGCCTGAATAAACTCCAGCGATGGAGTCACAGCCTACGTAAACTCCAGGGGTGAAATCACAACTTGCAAAAAAAGATGTGGAATGGAGTTACTCCAGGAATGGAGTTATAACCTCATAAAAATCCGGGGTGGAGTCACAACCTGCATGACCTCCAGGGGTGGAGTCACAGCCTGCACAAAATCCATTGGAGTAAAGTTACAACCAGCTAAAAATCTGGTGTTGGAGTCAGAGGCTGCTAAAACTCCAGTGCTGGAGTCAGAGCCTGCTAAAAAATCTGCTGTTGGAGTCAGAGCCTACATACACTTAGCGGTAGAGTTACAACCTGCATGAACTCCAGGGGTGGAGTCAGAACCTGCACAAACTTCAGGGGTGGAGTTACAACCTGCATAAACTCCAAGGGTGGAGTTACAACCTGCATAAACTCCAAGGGTGGAGTCACAACCTGCACAAACTCCAGGGGTGGAGTTACAACCTGCATGAACTCCAGGGGTGGAGTTACAACCTGCATGAACTCCAGGGGTGGAGTCACAGCCTGCATAAACTCCAGGGGTGGAGTCACAGCTTTACTACCACACCACAGACAAATATAAAATATATATTTGACGTATTTCCAATGATCAAGTACAGAATATCACAAGTATCAGAAACACAAATGTAATAAAAGCTAAGAAATGTTCACTCAGTAGCACACGAACAGAGCAGTAAGAGTAAACAGTATGTGATTAGCACTAGTGAATAAATCAAAATCCTTGGACTGAGGACAGGCAAAATAAATTAAATGGATAATCAAGGCTTTTTTACTGTCTCTTTCATCTTTCGCTGAATCAATCTCTCTCTCTCTCTCTCTCTCTCTCTCTCTCTCACACACACACACACTCAATAATATATCCTTATATTAATTGTGTATTACACTCCTACTACTGATCTCATAAATCATAAAAGCACATATTGTTCTAAGAGTTTTACTTACCTTACACTTAGAAGAAGAAGAAGAAGAAGAAGAAGAAGAAGAAATTATTTCTGGTCAAATGTGGCACCAGAAAATACTCCTATCCCCATCTAACCCTAACACTAACACTATTCTACTTCTATGATTTCTTTTATTTGTTATCAAAAATCTTCACCCACCTCTCTATTCTATCTACTTTTTATTTATTAGTTTAAAAAACCCTACTATATGTGCTGCGTTAGAGTAAACGAGACTTGTCACATCACAGCACTTACATGTTTGCTGGTTTGTTGGTTTGATTTGATCTGTTGTAAGTTGCTTATGATGAAAGCGTCCTCTTCAAGTCAAACACAACTATACCTCTTACCTGTCTCTGGAAACAGCCGATCGGGCAGTACCTCGCTGAAGATGGGTCATGTGGCGATGTCATTTTCACCCCGCGATTTCTTGATCCGTAAATTGAGCGGTCCGAAGATTCATTCCTAGCGGCGGCAGGTCAGAACAACCGTCAGGCCACCGGGAAATGTCCGGTGCTCCCGATGGCCAGTCCGCCCTGGCTGTGACTTCAAGTTGTCCTTCATCTTCAGGACAGAAGAGTTGACGCTTCTTTGTGGTTTCTTGTGATGCAGGAGCCCAGAAGTGAGTTAGCGTTTCTCCTGATCCATTGCCCTGAAGTCAGCAAATTTTGTTGTTTAAAGGAAGCGTGACGTGACGTGACGTGACGTGACGTACTGGAACTTAATCAGGAATCTCATGTTCTACTACGACAGCACTGCTGCGTGGTGATGGTGACGTCATGTGACTGTGCCTGGTGATGGTGAAGTCATGTGACTGTGCCTGGTGATGGTGAAGTCATGTGACTGTGCCGGGTGATGTTAGTCATGTAACTTTGCCTGGTGATGTTAAAGTCACGTGACCGTACCTGTTGAGTTAAAGTCACATGACTCTGTCTGGTGATGTTAAAGTCACGTGACCGTACCTGTTGAGTTAAAGTCACATGACTCTGTCTGGTGATGTTAAAGTCACGTGACCGTACCTGTTGAGTTAAAGTCACATGACTCTGTCTGGTGATGTTAAAGTCACGTGATCGTACCTGTTGAGTTAAAGTCACATGACTCTGTCTGGTGATGTTAAAGACACGTGACCATACCTGTTGCGTTAAAGTCACATGACTCTGTTTGGCGATGTTAAAGTCACGTGACCATACCGTTGTAGTTTAAGAAAAAATCATAATAATTGTAAGTCATTTTAATTGTATTTAATTGTAAACATTTCATATACACATACATATATATATCAGATATCAGTGGCGGGCCGTGCATTTCACACCTAGGCCTTCACTGGTATCCTTCCTGAATTAATCCACCTCTATACCAGCATTATGACGCCACCATGGGCGTCGCCAAGCCATTTTCTACTCAGCCCTCCTAAAATTCTGCGATTCTCCATAAACTGTACAGAAACTGGTGATCTCCTCAGTCCCCTTTAAATTTCAAATGAAAACGGCCGCAGATTTCGGCTCCTCCCCGTCTTTCAGCGCGTTCTTCAATCCACAGACTGCGGCGTCCGAGCGCAAAGATCAGAGGACAAGTGTGTGTGTGTGTGAGATCAGGAAGACTTGTATCTGGCTTGTTCAGTACTCAAATGTTATACACATCTATGCAATACAGTGGAATGCTGCAATAAGTTTACCGTCCTTCCCTGTTAGTCAAACCTTTATTTTATTTATTTATTTTTACTATTATACCCTCATTGGGGGCTGAGCCTCCCTTAAATGAAAATTCTAGAATTGCCCCTGGACGCCACAGCAATAGATACTAATCAACCATTAAATTAAAAGTAAAAAAAGAAATTAGTCTACAGTATTTCACAAGGAACAGTCCATTTTATTAGGGTTACTTTTCTGAAAAAAGAGATTCTTGATGCCGTATGCAGCAAACTGCAATCTCCGGAGGACGCAGCATCCGAAATGAGACGCAGCAAATATAGAAACAATGTATATGGGCGGGTCGCTGCCTCTGACTACTCCAATTATCCAATCAAAGGATGGGAAATTGCTGATGTAATCGTATGCCTGCTAGATGGGCCCAGTGACACCAACTCGAAATCTGATTGGTTAAGGTAACAATTTGATTGCCACTTATTTTAAGCTATGGGCACCTGCACTTTTAATTCTGAAGGCCTTGAGGGATATTTTCACTCTGGGAACTCATGATGTCAGCCACTAGCTGAAATATGATTGGATAAATACTCTTCTCATAAATATACACTACTGGAAGCAGCGCAACCGAGAGAAAAGCTATGAAATGTAGAGAATAGACTACTGGGAATAGTTTAATACACATTCATGGAAAAATATACAGTACTAAATATATTAAAATGCAAGTCAGTGATTCATATCACTGCTGTTTAGGCCAGCAGAGAAGGCCTTGCTGGCCCTGATGGTCCGCCACTGTATATATACACTGAACAAAATTATAAACGCAACACTTTTGTTTTTGCTCCCATTTTTCATGAGCTGAACTCAAAGATCTAAGACTTTTTCTATGTACACAAAAGGCCTATTTCTCTCAAATATTTTTCACAAATCTGTCTAAATCTGTGTTAGTGAGCACTTCTCCTTTGCCGAGATAATTCATCCACCTCACAGGTGTGGCATATCAAGATGCTGATTAGACAGCATGATTATTGCACAGGTGTGCCTTAGGCTGGCCATAAAACATAAAACATACGCCGTTGTCCAACATCGTTGTCCATAAAACATACGCCTGCCCATACCATAACCCCACCGCCACCACGGGCCACTCGATCCACAACATTGACATCAGCAAACCGCTCATCACACGATGGCATACACGCTGTCTGCCATCTGCCCTGTACAGTGAAAACCGGGATTCATACGTGAAGAGAACACCTCTCCAAAGTGCCAGGTGCCATCGAATGTGAGCATTTGCCCACACAAATCGGTTACGATGACAAACTGCAGTCAGGTCGAGACCCCGATGAGGACGACGAGCATGCAGATGAGCTCCCTGAGACGGTTTCTGACAATTTGTGCAGAAATTCTTTGGTTATGCAAACCGATTGTTGCAGCAGCTGTCCTGGTGGCTGGTCTCAGACGATCTTGGAGGTCCTGGGCTGGTGTGGTTACACGTGGTCTGCGGTAGTGAGGCGGGTTGGATGTACTACCAAATTCTCTGAAACGCCTTTGGAGAGGGCTTATGGTAGAGAAATGAACATTAAATTCACGGGCAACAGCTCTGGTGAACATTCCTGCAGTCATTATGTCAATTGCACGCTCCCTCAAAACTTGCGACATCTGTGGCATTGTGCTGTGATAAAACTGCACATTTTAGAGTGGCCTTTTATTGTGGCCAGCCTAAGGCACACCTGGGCAATAATCATGCTGTCTAATCAGCATCTTGATATGCCACGCCTGTGAGGTGGATGAATTATCTCGGCAAAGGAGAAGTGCTCACTAACACAGATTTAGACAGATTTGTGAACAATATTTGAGAGAAATAGGCCTTTTGTGTACATAGAAAAAGTCTTAGATCTTTGAGTTCAGCTCATGAAAAATGGGGGCATAATTTTGTTCAGTGTATATACACACACAAACAAATATATATAGGGTTATGGTAACAGAGAACATGTCGCGTGGCCGTTTTTTCCCCCTAGTCACCACAAAAGCCGCTTTAGCTAATGTTTTCTTCGACGTAAACGTTTTAAAATAAAAATGTGACTTAAAAGACTTGAAATGTGAATGTGAAATGTGAATACTGCCATGTGAAAGCACTCAGACGTGACTTGGATGGCGAAGCAGCATTTTTAGCCCACTAGCGGGTGCCATGGCTGGTGTACTGTGCACCTCTGGACACCAGAGGGCAGTGTTTAACAGAACTTTTAAATGAAGTGCTATTCAACAGTGACTAGACCCCGATCAGGCATAACATTATGCCCACCTCAACTATGACCACCTCATTACATGTTGGTCCCCCTTTTGCTGCCAAAACACAACAAACTGCAATGCACTGTGTATTCTGACACCTTTCTATCAGAACCAGCTTTAACTTCTTCAGCAGTCTGAGCAACAGTAGCTCGTCTGTTGGATCGGATGGCACAAACCAGCGTTCACTCCCCGCGTGCATCAGTGAGCCTTGACCGCCCATGACCCTGTCTCCGGTTCACCACTGTTCCTTCCTGGACCACTTTTGATAGATCCTGACCACTGCAGACCGGGAACACCCCACAAGAGCTGCAGTTTTGGAGATGCTCTGATCCAGTGGTCTAGCCATCACAATTTGGCCCTTGGTCAAACTCGCTCAAATCCTTACGCTTGTCCATTTTTCCTGCTTCTAACATCAACTTTGAGGACAAAATGTTGACTTGCTGCCTAATATACCCCCCCCACTAACAGGTGCCATGATGAGGAGATCATCAGTCTTATTCACGTCACCTCTCAGTGGTCATAATGTTATGCTTATTTAAAGTGAACGTTTGGGATCTAAAGGGCCACCAATTACCTTTAAAACTCCCTTTTAATAAAAAAAAAAGGCATTTACAAAGGTTCCCAGATAAGAGAGACACACTAATGGTCCATATTTCCTTAGTGTACTACTAAAAAGTCCATCAGGATGACCTGTTAATTGTACTAGCCAATAAAGAATATACACACTACTCACAAAAAGTTAAGGATATTTGGCTTTCAGGTGAAATTTCAGGATGCACTTAAAATGCACTATAACCTTTCCAGGTGAACTTAATTTGACCTTCTCTACACTTTTGAATGCACATGTCCTTTGGCCACATCCCACGTTAATGACCACTTCATTGTGAACAGTGCCCTGCGGAACCGGATGATGAATGCCACTCAACTCCAGGCACATTTAAGGGAGGTGAGAGGCACCCAAGTGTCACGTCAGACCATTCGAAACCGTTTACATCAGCGTGGTCTGTGTGCTAGATGACCTGCAAGGGTACCTGACCACACCACCAGGCACAGGCGTCAGGCCAGGGAGCATTTACGCTGGACGAGGGACCAGTGGGCCTCAGTGCTGTTTTCTGATGAAAGTCAATTCAGGTTGAGCAGAAATGATGGCCACCAACTATGTTAGAGACGTCAAGGAGAGCACTATGCATCAGCCACTGTTGTGGTGGTGTTACAGTCTGGGCAGGTGTGTCTACACAATACAGAACTGCCCTCCATCTTGTGAATGGTACAGTGACAAGCCAATACTACCTGAATAACATCATTAATCCAGTCATTGTGCCCCTGCTTGAACAACACAGGCCTAATTTCATCTTCATGGACGACAATGCTCCAGCTCATCGAGGTCGCATCATTAGGGAACGGCTGCTGGAGGCTGGGGTACCTCAAATGGAGTGGCCTGCACTTTCTCCAGACCTGAATCATATAGAAAACCTATGGGATCAGCTGAGACGCCGTGTAGAGGCTCGTAACCCTGCACCCCAGAACCTCAATGACCTGAGGGCCGCCCTTCAAGAAGAGTGGAATGCCATGCCTCAGCAGACAATAAGTCGACTCGTGAACAGCATGAGACGTCGTTGTCAAGCTGTAATTGGTGGTCAAGGGCACATGACAAATTATTGAGACATTGACATTTCTTGTTGTGGTATACCCACCACTGTTGTTGGCTTTTATTTCAATAAATTGTTTGAGATGAGTAAAATCACCATTGCATGCTTCTACTTAAATGCCCTACTTTCATGATATATCACTGTAGTGTGAACTTTTAACATTTTCCATAAATTTCACCCAAAAGCCAAATATCCTTAACTTTTTGTGAGTAGTGTATGCATATACTATTGTGTATATCATTTGCTATTCTGATAACTAAATACGAGCTTAACATAAAAGCAATATAAAAGACATACAATCCCTAGTATCCAAGGTGTGTGAGTAAAGAAGTGATCTTGTGACCGCATTAATTTGACACATACAGTCCAAAAGTATTGAGACAGCAAGCTTTTTGCTATACAACTGCCGATACTTTCAGACTGAACTGTTGCAACGTTTAAGGACATGCAGCAGCAGCATTTCTGAATCCTGTGCATTTCCTCATTTCGGTATTTTGCCTGTTCCAACTTGCCCAGGTTTCATTCGTAAGGATAAAATCAAGCTCATCTTTAAAATGTAAGATGTTGAACACAGAACAGTATGGCAGCTGGTTTCCTTGACACACAGATTCCAATTTACTTTATTGGTCATTTGTAGGTTTTTCCAAACCGTGTGGCAAATCATCATGGGGTTAAGTCACTGAAACCTGCTAAAAATCTTCTCCAAACTTTATTCTTTTCAAAGTATTTTCATATTTTATTAAGAATAATCCATGCATTTACATAACATCAAATACATCAGTACTAATGAATGACAAATATATAGATGATGTTTGTTCAAAGGTTTAACCTGTTCCTTGATGACACAAGAAATTAAATTACTGAAAGGAAGGACAATGCCACCGGATTCAGAGAAAAGCGTCACACCATTCAGCCAGACACTGTGAACAGGAGGCCGCTTGCCTCGAATTTGCCCCGCTGGTGTCCTTCAGCCACTCAGAGAAGAGTTCACAGTCCTTCCTCAGCAAAAGGAACTGACCCAACACTACAAATGCCTGAAACATAGAGCCACCGATTAGTATCAAGTATCCGAGGTCTATAGCATGTCTGTCATTTACAGGTGAAGAGCTTATTATTCAACAGGACCTTCAGGAGGTCATCTCTCCTTAATGCAACTTAAAAAAACCCAAATAATAAGATCTAAGCTTTCAGACGCTTTATCCCAGCACTATTATTGTTACTGTTATCTGAGCCGTCATCACTGACCACAGCTCACTGGCACTGGAGTTGGATTTCGTTTCCTAGCTTGCATTGAACATGTTTCGTGTTCTGTTTTGCTAACAGCTCTGCTTTTAAATATGAATACATTTGCAAATCGTATTTAGCTTAAGCTCATGAGCAAGGCAAATCTATCGGATTGGGCCGATTTAAAGATTTTTGCAGCTTCTATGTACATTTCATTTATTTCTGTCCAAACATCACCTGGCTTCCCAACAGAGACAGAAATTTAATCAGAGATAACCAGTACATCTACGAGGGACGTGGTGAATAGAATAATTAAAAGGCTTTGCTTTCTGAAAAGAGTGAGTAGACACTTTTTAGGAAGTTAGAAAGAATGCTTAAACACTCTTTGAGGAAGCCACAGAGTGAGGAACAAGACAGGAGAACTCTAACAAGCCCACAACGTCTTTACCCAACATCATTGCGTAGCCAGTCATGAAGCTCACTTTGTCAAAGCCCTGCTCTGTCAGCTTCTTCCCCAGAACGTCCCCGATGCCCGACAGAGCAGTGACCGGTTTATCCCCCATGGGCTCAGCCACGAAGTCTCTGTGCTTCTGAGAGGTGGTGGACATCCCTGGACCGTTCGCTGTACAAGTGCTGCTCTGACTGCTTTGTCTGCTCTCGGAAGATGAAGCGAAATTAAAAAGATCTATACTGAAAGCATCAAGGGCACATCTGGAAGAACAAGACAACATAAAGAAACAAATAATCATTAGAGATTTGGTCACTTTAGACAAGTTTGGCTTGTTTAGAAGGTATTTTATGGCCCTTTGGGGTTTTGTCATCTTTACTGTAATATTTTGCACTGTGAATATTGCAGCTTTGATCACTCAGTGTTTAACCCAAGTGACAAATTAGCTGTGTGATTAAAAATGTGGTAGACCCCAGATGTGATGCTACTCACTTTAGCTGACCAGATTGCACAAGAGTGGTGCGAATTTTGATGTTACAGTTTGAAGCGATCATTTTTCTGTACAATCAGAGCCCAAGTGTCAGAAAACAATACCAGAAAATGGCAGCAGATTTTCATCACACAACCAAACCATATAGCACAGAATGCATTCAGTGGTGGGAATTACATTTCTTACAATACCATGGTGAATATAAACTATATTGGCAGAAGTTTTGGGACACCCCTCCAAATCATTGATTTTAGGTGTTGGGCTCGGCCCCTTAGTCCAAGTGAAAGAAACTCTTAATGCTTCAGCATACCAAGACATTTTGGACAGTTTCTTTGTGTTTCCTGTTCCAACATGACTGCACACCAGTGCACAAAGCAAGGTCCATAAGGACAAGAATGCGTGAGTTTGGTGTGGAGGAAACTTGAGTCCTGACCTCAACCTGATAGAAAACCTTTGGGATGAATTAGAGCAGAGACTGTGAGCCAGGCCAAAACTGGGATGTCTGCCTTTACATGCACATGAATGTAATATGGAGTTGGCCCACCCTTTGCAGCTATAACAGCTTCAACTCTTCTGGGAAGACTTTCCACAAGGTTTAGGAGTGTGTTTATGGGAATTTTTGACATTTGTGAGGTCAGGCATTGATGCTGGACGAGAAGGTCTGGCTTGCAATCCGCTCTAATTCATCCCAAAAGTGTTCTATCAAGTTGAAGTCAGGCCAGTCAAGTTCCTCCACACCAACCTCACTCATCCATGTCTTTATAGACCTTGCTTTGTGCACTGGTGTGCAGTCATGTTGGAAAAGGAAGGGGTCATCCCCAAACTGTTCCCACAAAGTTGGGAGCATGAAATTGTCTTGGCATGTTGAAGCATTAAGAGTTCCTTTCACTGAAACTAAGGGGCCGAGCCCAAGCCCTGAAAAACACCACCTAAATTCAATGATTTGGAGGGGTGTCCCAAAACTTTTGGCAATAGTGTACTTGCATCTAACTGCAACAACATGGCAAACTATGTTAATATGACAACAGGAAACTAAGAAACAGCAACGTAAACATGGCCATGAAATCTAAGCCGCTGTTTGTTAAGGGTTGTGTTGGAGACCTAAGTGTTTATACTGAAAGCAAAATTGATGTATCAAGACTCTTTGCAGCCATTTTGCTAGAAAGACAATCCAAAAAGATCTCTTCAGTATTAAAACATCCAAACAAAAATTATGGATCTTTTCAGTTCTTGCTCATCACATTTTACTGAATACAAACCAAGCAACATGAGCACAACCTCCCAGGACAGACACTCTCACCCAGACACACGTTAAACTCAAGTGTAAACTAAATTATTTAACAGCAATGAATTAATCATCAGTGTTACATACACACCAAAAAAAAGTCCAAATCTTCAGCTTAAAAGTCATTTTTATAAACTTACGTTTGTAGAAAACTGTATATGAGACTTAATTTCCCCTTTGCCTCAGTGTTTCAATCACTCTTCACCAGTTTACCTTCTAATGACATACCTCACTCTCACCTGCACAGGTGAATCGGTTTAAAAAAA
This sequence comes from Hemibagrus wyckioides, assembly GCF_019097595.1. Classification (NCBI taxonomy): domain Eukaryota; kingdom Metazoa; phylum Chordata; class Actinopteri; order Siluriformes; family Bagridae; genus Hemibagrus; species Hemibagrus wyckioides. The sequence goes on along the minus strand of NC_080718.1, from coordinate 25,619,743 downwards.
ACAAAAAAAAACCTAACCAATCAGGAGAAAGAACCCGACTTATGAGGTCACGTGACTCAATTCTCACCTTGTGAAAGTGAATCTGTTTCAATGCTTCACAATGTTTCATGTTTTAACCCTTTCATGAATAAATGATTTTTAGAGGGTTTTACTACCCAATAATTGCATAAAAGGCTTAAATTAATTGTAGCTGAAGTCAGCTAGCATTAAAGGATATCAGATTGTTAAAATGGGATTTAAAAAATTAGTTAGTTTGAAGTTATATAATGTCTAACCTTCATTCATTCATTCGTTTGTTCATTCATTCATTCATTTATCCATTCATTCATTTATTCATTCATTCGTTTGTTCGTTTATTCATTCTTTCATTCATTTATTTATGTATTTATTTATGTATTCATGTATTCATTCATTCATTCATTCATTTATTTATCTATTTATTCACTCATTTATTTATTTTGTTCATTTATTTTTTTATTTATTTAACTTGAGAAGGCTTTTTGTGTATGGTTTGTATAGAAATGCCTGAGATGTCCTGACCGAATTGAGAAGACTACACTAAATGGTTAAATGGTGTAATTAGTTGTTTGGAGGTGATTTATATCATATATATTTTTATAAACAGCCTTAAATGAGTGGCCTGTGAGTGTGGACACTGAACATGAAAGGGTATAAGTTGCACTAATTAAATGAAGATGTCAGGAGATTAAATTTGATTAATGTTTTTGTTCAATTTAATGTTTTGATAGTAAAACAGTCTGAAGATACCCTAGATCTTTCTGGGACCATTTGTTTTTTTGTTTGTTTTTTTAATAAAGTGTAATGCTCATTAGCAATCATTAGAAGTAATAAAGTAGTGTAGAAGGTGCAAATTCTTTATGTGTGGATAATAGAAAGTAACTCTAAATGTCCCAAGACAGATATTTGATGTTAGTATCTGATTAAAATGAACTTATTAAGACAGTGAGCTCATTACCGAGAATATTCCCTCAGTTCTCTCAGTGCAGCCTGATCTCCATAATCCAAGCACATCTTCACAATTTGCTTGTGGTTTGAAGTTCCTGGTGTTTACATGGCATTACTCTTTTACCCCAAATGTAATCCATCAGCCAAGACATGGGGTATGTTTGCTTTTAGTTTTTCCACTGGAGTGACAAGGCTAATGTTGCTAACATGGCAAAGAAGGGATGCTAAAAAACTACCAGGAAAAACATTGTGCAAAAAGCATATTTAATTCTCAGAAATCATGGTTTATAAATATATATATGCCTTATATATATTATTTATATATTTTATTATATATTTTATATATAAATATATATTATTTGTATATTTTATATAATATATATATATATATATATATATATATATATATATATATATATATATATATATATATATATATTAATTAAGGCAAAATCATGAATAATTGTTGGCCATTGTGTTGCAATTAGATTTTTTGCACTTTATTTATTTATTATTTATTTATTAATTATTTTTATTTATTTTATTTTTTTCACAAGACATAAATGAGGCTAAACCATGATTTCTGAGAATTAAATATGCTTTTTGCACAATGTTTTTCCTATAATATAATATAATAATATTTAATTTTCAAATTAAATCTGTGTACATATTGTTTTATTATTTTTTCCTTTGTTTACAGCTTATTTTTTTTAATAATTCAGAAAGCATTCAAAATGAAAAGTTATATGTTAATAAAATATGTTATTATTATTATTATTATTATTATGTTGGTGGTGGTGTTTTTTCTCGCCATTAATTTCCGTATTTTGTCTAATGGAGTGTGATTGACGTGTCGATCAGCCTATCAGAAAACAGCTCGCCTATCAAATCAGAGCGCCGCCCAGGCGCTAAGCACCTCCCATCCCTCGCCCCTAGTTGACATTAGGGGCGTGTCTCGTCTCTGCAGACCAGAGTGGAAGTTTACTCTCAGCTGGATTTCTTCTGCCTCGGTTTCCTTCCATCTCCCCGGTGTCTCTGCTCTGCTCTGCTCTGCTCTGCTCTCCTCTCCTCTCCTCTCCTCTCCTCTGCTCTGCTCTCCTCTCCTCTCCTCTCCTCTCCCGACATGGCGAAGCCGTTAAGCGACCACGAGAAGCGCAAGCAGATCAGCGTGCGCGGTATCGCCGGGCTCGGAGACGTGGCCGAGATCATGAAGAGCTTCAACCGGCACCTGCACTTCACGCTGGTGAAGGACCGGAACGTGGCCACGCCGCGGGATTACTACTTCGCCCTGGCGCACACGGTGCGGGATCACCTGGTGGGCCGCTGGATCCGCACACAGCAGCACTACTACGAGAAAGACCCGAAGGTGCGACAAAGTTTTCTCTTTCCTCCATTGCAGGCATGCAGGAAGTCCAAACTTCTTTCCTCAGTGCACCTTATGAAGTGCACATTAATGCGCAACCAGCCATTTGATCCCTCTATGGACATGTCTGTTACTGACAACGTGTCTAAAATATATACAAAATATCTCAAAATGCTCATATATATGAGCAGATGTTTAAAAGTTTACCTTAGGCACCGTATTCGTGCACTAATTAAGTCCTAGGTGTGTATTTTATCACTTTTCATCAAAAAGCACAGGGTTCTAATGATGAAGGATACTAACTTTTTGTTTGTTTAGGGTTTGTTTGTGGCTTTTGTTTTCTTTTTGAAGGCGTGTTAGCTTTCCAGCTTTCCAGCTTTTCTCTATGCGGGTTCCTAAGAAGTTTGCACATTAGTGTACACTGATCAGGCATAACTTTATGACCACCTACCTAATATTGTGTTGGTCCCCCTTTTCCTGATAAAACAGCCCTGACCCGTCCTGCACTGTGTATTCCGACACCTTTCTATCAGAACCAGCATTAACTTCTTCAGCAATCTGAGCAACAGTAGCTCATCTGTTGGATCGGATCACACGGGCCAGCGTGCATCACTGAGCCTTGACCGCCCATGACCCTGTCTCTGGTTCACCACTGTTCCTTCCTTGAAGCACTATTGATAGATACTGACCACTGCAATCTGGGAACACCCCACAAGAGCTGCAGTTTTGGAGATGCTCTGATCCAGTGGTCTAGCCATCAAAATTTGGCCCTTCGTCAAACTCACTCAAATCCTTACGCTTGTCCATTTGTCCTGCTTCTAACACATCAACTTTGAGGACAAAATGTTCACTTGCTGCTTAATATATCCCACCCACTAACAGCTGCCAGGATGAGGAGATAATCAGTCTTATTTAGTTCACCTCTCAGTGGTCATAATGTTATGGCTGATCAGTGTATATTCTCATGATTAAACAGTACTAAGCTGTACTCCGTACTGGTCCTTGTTGTTGGGATGGTTCCCTCAATAGTGGTACACCTTCACCTAGATATAGTAGACCTTTGAAAGGTGCATGATATAGGCTCATTATGTTTTAATGTAAAGCATTTTTCTGTTAATTTGCTTCTATCTAAATAAAAGATTTTTTTCCGAGAGCGTATAGATAGACGTCTTGACTATAAGTGGTTCCCTACAGCGAGGTTGGGGAACTGTGTGTATGCTGGGGATGGACATGCCTACTGATTTTGCATTGAATATTACTCAACACGTATTTACATAGTCACACTGCACTTTAATTATGACTAGTGTACATTTATTTTATACACACACTACCACAAAATAGCAAACTCCACAACCTTTAACAGTTAATCTGTACAGAAATCTCACTTGGAGAGTAATATACATGTATGTATACATATTTAATTCTTTCTTATTTACGGTATTGCAAAAAAACACAGCAGCAGATTAAGCCAATATTGTGTTTGTAAAGTTGCCGAGAAAACCTTTTTGGAAAACCTATCTGGTCCAGAGGGCTTGTTTGTGTTTGTGTTGTAATTATTTCCCCAAATATAGTTGATACACATGCATTTTCTTTAAGAAAGTATCTGTGAGGAGGAAGAGTAGGAGGAGGAAGATGAGAAGGTGGAGGAGGAGGAAGAGTAGGAGGAGGAAGATGAGAAGGTGGAGGAGGAGAAAGAAGTAGGTGTAGGAGGAAGAGTAGGAGGAGGAAGAGGAGTAGATGGAGGAGGAGGAGGTGTAGGAAGAAGAGGAGGAGGAAATTAGTAGGTGTGGGAGGAGGAAGAGGAGTAGGTGTAGGAGGAGGAGTAGGATGAGGAAGAGGAGTAGATGTAGGACGAGGAAGAGGAGTACATGTAGGGGGAGTAGGTGTGGGAGAAAGAGCAGGAGGATGAAAAAGAGTAGATGTAGGAGTAGTAGGTGTGGGAGGAGTAGGAGTAGGTGTTGGAGGAAGGGGAGGAAGGAGTGGGAGGAGAAAAAGGAGTAGGTGTCGGAGGAAGAAGAGTATGTGTGGAAGAGGAAGAGGGGAAGTAGAGGAAGGAGGATGAGTCTGATGAGGAGGAGGAGTTGCTGTCCATCAGTGTTCTGAGTTACTGAACCATGACTTAGCACAATATCAATATGATATCCTCATCTGGTCCTGCTCCATCACTAACTGCATGTCTGCTATCACTGATGGAAAAAGGAAGCAGAGGAAAGGATCTTGCATAAATAAAAGATATTTCATCCTTTGCCACAACAACATAAAAGCTGATGTTTAAAAGAGGAAATGAACCGTTTCTAAATAGATTTACCATCAACATGGGCCAACGTTGTTGCACGAGCTTGCTCAGGATGTCAGTTACCAGTAACCGAAGTGAAAGCAGTGGCTGATATTAGGACACAGTGCTAACTGGTAATGTTTTGTTTAATATAGTAAAACCTTTTTATGACCTCACTGTACTCCAGTCTTTGTCAGAACCCATTAATTAATGTTTTTTATTTACAAGTAAAGGAAGTTGAGTCAGCTGGGAAAAAAACCCAGACCTGTTCATACTTGTAAATCAACACAGCAGAAATTTCAGCACCTTCACAACCTGCAAGTGTTTCCTCATCAAATGTCTCACCATGTTCTCATTAGATATGGATTCATTTTGACACACTGCCACTCCTAATGATTTCACCTTGATTTGTGCAGTCTGACTCCAGGACTGAGCCATCAGATATCCTCGGTCTCGCCTCAGCCGTACAGTGACTCAGCTCTGAAAGGCTAGCGCCACTCAGGCTGGACTGAAGCCAGACGGCTAAACTGCTCAGCCGAGCCAGGAAAGAATAAACACATGAACTGAGAAGACAACAATTTTTGCTTTGTGCTCAAAATTCCACTACACCCAGCGCTTAGCTCATGGTGACGGGACAAAAAAAGGAAAATAACAGCCGTGGTTGGTGTTTACAGCAAAAAAGTGGGCGGGGCAAGTAACAGGAAGATGTTTATGCAACGTCTGGTGAGAATGAGGGCTGGTTGTATAATTGTTGTGAAATATTTCAGAGCTGCTTTTTTTTGGTTCCAGATGTTTTGTTTTTTTGGCAAACACATAGAAAACAGCGCTGGTTATTTTGCTTGGAAATGTTTGTGAATAGCGGGTAGCAGTATTTTTCTAATGCACGTCATTTGTGGTCAAGATGGTTGATGGTTTTTGTGCATCATTTTGTGCATCTTCGTAAGCTAGCGGTGGAAAACATGGCAACCGTTAGTACGTCAAGATGCTAGAACACGGATTTGTTTGCTTTGTTTCGTGTCTACCTTTAATAAAGCTAGCAAGCCAAATCATTGTAGCTAACACAGTGTAGTAATGAATGGCAAGATTGTTGGCTAGTTTAAGACAGAAGGGCCAAATCGTGATGGCTAGACCACTGGATCAGAGCATCTCCAAAACTGCAGCTCTTGTGGGGTGTTCCCGGTCTGCAGTGGTCAGTATCTATCAAAAACGGTCCAAGGAAGGAACAGTGGTGAACTGGTGACAGGGTCAAGGCTCATTGATGCACGTGGGGAGCGAAGGCTGGCCCGTGTGATCCGATCCAACAGACGAGCTACTGTTGCTCAAACTGCTGAAGAAGTTAATGCTGGTTCTGATAGAAAGGCGTCAGAATACACAGTTTGTTGCGTATGGGGCTGCATAGCCGTTCCACAAAGCAAAAATGGTTCAGGAGCCATTTTTGATGAGCACAACGAGTTTGAGGGGTTGACTCAGTGTAATCGAGCATCTGTGGGATGTGTTGGACGAACAGGTCCGATCCATGGAGGCCCCACCTCGCAACTTACAGGACTTAAAGGATCTGCTGCTAACATCTTGGTGACAGATACCACCGCAACACCTTCAGGGATCTAGTGGAGTCCATGCCTCAACGGGTCAGGACTGTTTTGGCAGCAAAAGGGGGACCAGCACAATATTAGGCAGGTGGTCATAATGTTATGTCTGATCAGTGTATATTTACTCCGTCACACTCCTGCTGCTTTAGTATTTACATATCAGTCATATGCAAATACATGCTTCTGTTTTTTTTTCCCCTCTGAGCTACTTTACCACGCTGATCTAGGGTCAGTTCTTGCTTTGGAATTCTTCTGAAAGGAGCAGTGTACACTGACCCCAGAGCAGTGTTTGTTTTTGATTAATGCTCTGGATTCTAGAGAAGTTCTGACATGTGTCCAGACTTTGTAGTGCAGCAGAAAGAGCTTGATGTTGGTTCTTCTGATATCAGCGGTGTGCTGTGGGGTGGGATGGGATGGGATGGGCAGGAAAGCATGCAGCGTTACCCTATAGGATCATGTGAAACCACTGGCCCTCGGGTGGGTTATAGTGTATCCTGAACCCCCCCCCTTAGGGCTATTTATAGAGCGGTGTGACATGCAGCGGTTGCTTCCAGATTCTTGGAAATGGACGTTTCTCACCGTTGCTATGGATAATTCGGTCTTTGTCCGAAACCCAGAAGGAAAATATGTTCAACAACTCGATAATTTGCATTTAGGTCTCCTGATGGTGTGTTAAATGTTTGATCAGTCTCGTGGTGTGTGTTGGTTTTCTTTTTTTCGAGAAAACTGATTGAATTATATTAGGCTCATTTTCACGCCCCTTTTCGAAGGAATTTAACCTGGAAGTCAAAGTGCAGAGTCACTGTGAGGCCTGGGTCATGTGCAGGAACGAGCAGCTCAAGAGAACTATGTCGAGGAAGTCAGAAAGTAAACTGTTTCCTGGACCACAGCCAGGGTGCAGAGCTTTGTTCATGAGTGGTTTCTCATAGTAGCTGAACAGAAATGCTTTGTGCTCTGATGGATTTGGCAATAAAAAATAAACATTATGCTGTTGAATTCTCACTTATGATTGGTTTAGAAGCTGGAGATGGCGTTTTCAGCTGCAGCTCAAATCATGTTTTTCTATTAATAGATAGATACTTTATTGATCCCATGAGGGAAATTCTTGTTACAGCAGCTTAGATCGTTTCATGAACGTTGCATGTGGGTCTGTTTTTGTAGAGACTTTACATCTTCACGCCCCTAAACATGACTCTGAACAAAACGGACTGTGATTGGCTGCTTTAGATGTCAGACACCCTCTTGGGTGGTCCTTAGCCAATAAAAGCTGCTATGGAGTCCAGATCTTCTGAAGTTCTAGATGTGTATGTCTAAACACAAATGTTAGATTGTAGAAAATTTGAGCAAATCTGCTTTCAGAGTCTGTAATTCTAATTTTTTTTTTTTTAATCATGAACAATATATGAACGTATCTTCAATATTTTCAGAAAGTGTATGCTGAATTTATTGAATTATGATATCAGTATTATAGGATCGTATCTTCCGTTTTTCCCAGCCTTAACGTGTATGCTGGATGCTCCACGGAAACTGATTTTAAAAAGCGTTTAATTAAAAACCATTAGAAGATGTTTAGCAGTGTTTATGGAAGGAGTCTCCAGTGTCAGCTATTAGGAACGGTCAAAGGTAATCGAGGGAAAGTCTTCATTTCGGCAAAGTCGCGGTTTCTCGCGTAACAGGACAAGCTGTGAGGTGGATTTTTTTTTTTTTTTGTGAAAGAGGAATAAAAAGAAAGAAAGAGGCTGCTATTTCAGTTACAGCTGCTGTAGTGTAAGTGCTAACAGGAGCTAACGAACACTGGCGGCTGTAGATGTGAAGTGTGTGTGTGTGTGTGTGCATGAATTCTCCGCTAAGGATTTGTTGCTGTTTCAGGTTACACTTTTCTATTACTTGAACCACACACACACACACACACACACGGTTTAATGCTTCTGTTATCTCTGTCTCTCTCACTCAGAGGATCCACTACCTCTCTCTGGAGTTCTACATGGGCAGAACCCTTCAGAACACGATGATAAACCTCGGACTTCAGAACGCCTGTGATGAAGCCATTTACCAGGTGAATCCGTCACACACACGTCAAATGCACGTGGGCGATTGGTGTAACAGCCTGCCAGATGAAAATTAGGAAAAATTCTGACTTGTACATTGTTGTTTGATGTACTGGACACTGCCCTTATGTTTTGAGCAGCAGCTTGTGGGCGGAGCTTTTGGTGAAGCAGGTGGACACTAATAACGAGCTCCTCACACTTGACTTGTGTTACAAGTTACTATCTGTTGAATTTTTGTAAACAGTTAAAAGTCGACAGCCTTCAGCCTAGCGGCTCTTTTCGTGCGGTTTTAGACGTACCATAGTTTAAACATTCACGTTTATGGCATTTGGGACATGTCCTTATCAGGTAACTTCTTCCTGATTGGAACGCCTGCTTTTACCTGTGTAGGCAAGATGGCTGCCGTGTGTCCTGCTTTCATCTGGAATGTCAGCTGTAGACTTCTAATAAATGAAGGGTGTGTGTGTGAGAGAGAGGGTGTGTGTGTGTGTGTGTGAGTGAGAGAGAGAGAGAGTGCTTGTGTGTGTGTGTGTGTGTGTGTGTGTGAGGATGTGTGTGTGAGAGAGTGCTTGTGTGTGTGATGTACTGTGAACAGTAGAGAGAGGATTTCTGCACTGTTATTTACAGTAGTGTGTGTGTATGTGCTGGTGGTGTTGGTGTGTTTCAGCTTGGACTGGATCTGGAAGAGCTGGAGGAGATCGAGGAAGACGCTGGACTGGGGAATGGTGGACTGGGCCGGCTTGCAGGTATCGGATCACTCTTTCTTTCTTCCTCGCTTCCCCACACACACACACACACACACACACACACACAGATCATTTTCTGTTTTGAAATGAGTTCTGTAATTTCCCTTTCTGCAAGAGTGAGCTTTATAATGCAATTGTCTCTCTCTCTGTTTTCTGTCTTTCTCTCTCTTTTTTTTTTTCCTGTCTCTGTTTTTCATTTCTGTCTATCTGAATCTTCTTCTCTCTGTGTATTTCTCTGTATTTCTCGCTCTCTCTGTCTGTGTCTTTTTCCATCTTTCTTTCCATCTCTCTCTCTCTCTCTCTCTCTCTCTCTCTCTCTCTCTCTCTCTCGCAGCCTGTTTTCTGGACTCCTTGGCGACTCTCGGTCTGGCAGCGTATGGTTACGGCATTCGCTACGAGTTTGGAATCTTCAACCAGAAAATCTCTAGCGGTTGGCAGGTATGACAGAAGCACTTTCCTCACCACTAATCCTCGATTTGCTAAAAAGCTGTAGCGTGTGACCACACCATATTTTACCCATGAGTAACATTCGCTTGGAAACTGGGCAGCGACTAGCTAATTCTCCAAGTCTGCTTGTCCTCTCGAGCCAGCGACTTTCCTGTGACTTCCTGTGCTCTGTTTACTTCTCAGGTGGAGGAAGCTGATGATTGGCTGCGCTATGGTAACCCCTGGGAGAAAGCCCGCCCAGAGTACATGCTCCCGGTGCATTTCTACGGCCGGGTGGAGCATACAGGGGAGGGGCCTAAGTGGGTGGACACTCAGGTGAGCGAATTTTCATCTTGTACTTTGCTTTAGATTTTTTAATTTTTTTGTCGATTGATGTCCGGGTTCACTCGGAGAGGAAGCCTGAGCCAAGCTGCTGAAATCAGCGATCTCTACTGAAATCAGGAAAACTTTTTGCCAAAGAATCACACAGAGACCGTGACTGAATAGCAAAACTCTTCAGAATTCGAAAGATAAACAGAGAGTATTTATACAGAAAAAAAGGTGTCATATTCAGTGCTATCTATTTAAACAAACAGATGTCCGCCAAAACAGACATGGTGGATCACGGTCATAAACAAATAGAATCAGACATTCAGCCCAGAGCAGAGAGCGTGCCAAGATGTATTCCGAATAGATCACACACACACACACACACACACACACACACACACACACAAAACAGGCTTCAGCATTCCAGAGGCCCTAAGGACGACAAAGCGGCCGCTGAAGATAAATGAGTGAATTAATAAATTGCATAGCATCAGAAAAACCCCTCAGTTCCCTCAAGTGATTCCCCAAAGGGAAAATAGGAAATGGTGAGGGGAAGTCACTAAGGGAACATCAAAAACAGTAAGCTGTGTCCGATTATCCCTAGTGCACTGCTGACCAGAACAGTAGGTGAAGAGGAAGTGAATATAGTGCTGTAGCTACTGTCACAGTACAGTATTAGACACAGCTATAGAGTCTGTGTACACTACCTCAATTTCACTTAAAATTTACTTCAGATAGAGGAAACCTATTATTTGAAATGTTTCACGATTTCGGGATATTCATAATCACACTCTGGCGTTTATAATCATTTATAATCACACTTTATAATGATTTATAATCACAATCTCTGGTGTTTATAATCATTTATAATCACACTCTCTGGTGTTTGTACTTATTTATAATCACACTCTCGTGGGTTTATAATCATTTATAATCACACTCTCCAGTCTTTATAATCATTTATAATCACACTCTCGTGGGTTTATAATCATTTATAATCACACTCTCCAGTCTTTATAATCATTTATAATCACACTCTCGTGGGTTTATAATCATTTTATAATCACACTCTCGTGGGTTTATAATCATTTATAATCACACTCTCCAGTCTTTATAATCATTTATAATCACACTCTCGTGGGTTTATAATCATTTATAATCACACTCTCCAGTCTTTATAATCATTTATAATCACACTCTCGTGGGTTTATAATCATTTATAATCACACTCTCCAGTCTTTATAATCATTTATAATCACACTCTCGTGGGTTTATAATCATTTATAATCACACTCTCGTGGGTTTATAATCATTTATAATCACACTCTCGTGGGTTTATAATCATTTATAATCACACTCTCGTGGGTTTATAATCATTTATAATCACACTCTCATGGGTTTATAATCATTTATAATCACACTCTCCAGTCTTTATAATCATTTATAATCACACTCTCGTGGGTTTATAATCATTTATAATCACACTCTCCAGTCTTTATAATCATTTATAATCACACTCTCCAGTCTTTATAATCATTTATAATCACACACTGGTGTTTATAATCATTTATAATCACACTCTTACCCAGATGAGGATGAGGTTCTCTTTTGAGTCTGGTTCGTTGTGAGGTTTCTTCCTCTTACCACCTAAGAGTTTTTCCTTGCCACAGTGACCTGAGGCTTGTTCATTAGGGACGATTTTGTCTAACATTAATCTTGGACTTTTGTTTCTTATGTTCTGTAAAGCTGCTTTGAGACAATGTCCATTTTTAAAAGTGCTATACAAATAAAATTGTATCTTGTTGGTCCATCTTGATGAAAGTTCTTGTATCTTGTTTGTGGCTTTAATCCCCGGCTCGTGTTGCAGGTGATCCTTGCGATGCCGTACGACACGCCCGTCCCCGGCTACAAGAACAACACTGTTAACACCATGAGACTTTGGTCTGCTAAAGCACCTAATGACTTCAACCTGCAAGAATGTACGGTAACACACACACACACACACATTCATTCACATAGTCAGTCATACAAGCACATTTATTTTTAATTAAACTGCTAATAATTGCTAAGCTTAATTTTTATCATTTTTAATAGACTTTAGTCTGGAAATGGCTGAATGTCTAAATCAATTAAAACGAACATTTGGTTAAATATATAGGTGGCATTATTATACTTAGCATTTTAAAAAACACTGGATTAATATAACTATGAATCAGTCTTATTTTGTTGATTTGACAGAATAAAGTTTTTTTTGTTTGTTCATAAACAAGAGATTCCTAGACATGATTTCAGTATGAATTAAAATAATTTTCATAATTGTTTTATGCTTAAATAAAACCTAAAGTTATCACATAGAAGTCATGTTTATGTCCTGTAATATGAAAAGCATAAACATTTAAAATCATTTTTATTTATTTTGAAGACATTAAAAGAAGAGGAAATACATGACATTGAATAATTAAATAAGTTGATACAAATAAAATTAAGTTAAAAAACTTATTTAACTAACTTGAATTTTTTTTTGAAGAAATAAAATGTGAAATGATGGTCAGTAAAAAAAAAAAAAAAAAGGCAAAATTTGTCCAGATTAACAAAAAGTCAGAGCTGTTCTGATGTATTTATTTTATTTTATTTTCCACATGTTCTGTCCTGCTCTTTCATCATCATTTATTACAGATAAATAAAATATGTCATTCACCCCTTTTTTCATTAACACGTGAACACGTTCCTGCTGCTTCTTGTTATGGTTATTTATCGTATTCAGCTTTTTCCTCTCCTGCTGCTAGGATCCGAGCTCGGACTGGACATCCATAATAAACATTCTAGGTTAAAGTTTAGCGCCAAAACCGTTTTGAAGATGCAGCAGATGAAATGTGTTAATGTGGTCGCAGTTTAGACCGGAAGAAAGGTGATGTTTCTCAGTTTACACTGAGAGACTGAGATCTCTGTAGAATACTAACTGCTACTCTAAAGTCATAGGAGGATCTGGCAACCGGCCATTGGTGTAACTCATTGAACCATCCATCCAGGATTGTGTTTTTGTGAAATGCTTGGTTTATTTTTGTGGAAAAGTGGTTAAATTGGAGAAATCACAAGCACGGGATTCTTCTTTTAGTCTCCTCCAAGTGATGACCCGTATATAATGACTTTTATGAGAGCTGTACTCATGTTCAACACGCATGAGTTGAAGGGGGGTTTGGCTGAACGTGTGTTTTGATGACGTGACCTGACATGTCTCGGCTCAAATCTGTGGAAAATCCGTGAGCCGTCTCCCGGAAATCTGGGAGAGACTGATTAGTGTAACCCATTAGTTTAACCAGTGCATGATGGTAGGTCAGTGATTGGAAGATCGTGAGTTTAAACTCCAGCATATCTAAAAGCTGCCACTACTGGACCCTTGAACAAAGACCTCAACTTCTCAATTGTTTAAATGTAAGTCGTAACATGTAAATGTAATATAACGCGTTGAAAAAGCTGACTTAAAGTATGAATGCTGTCATGAACAGTGCTGTTTGCCTATTTGATTAAGCAGAGACAAAAGAGAACCAGCCATACATAGTAAACATCAGGATCGACCAGAGTGAGCCGAAGTAGTGAACAATCCCCCAAATTTCTAATGTTTGTTTGCGCAAAGAATGTTGCGGAGGATTTCAACACCAAACAAGGTAACGAAATAAAAATCGCTGCTACAAATACAGGCCTGTAATTTTTCCCTGTAATCATGAGTTCATATTATAGACTATAAAGCTGAGGATTAACTCCAGACTTAACAAGAGAGCTTTCTGTTTAATGTGAAGAGTTCTTTTTATTTGTTAAAGTTAACCTAAATTATTGTGAAAGATTTATATTTTTTCGTCTTAAATCAACTGTTCCGTTCCTCTCGAACCAGCACTTCGTATTAAAGGAAGTCTGTGGGCTGTGCAGATGTTCTTATCTGTAGTTACGGGTAATGATTCTTGATAAGAATTTTGATGTTTCTCTGTATCCCCAGTGCTTAAATCTCTGTGTATGAAGATTTGGGTTGAGGCGCATCCTGTGACCTCAAACGCACATTCAGCCAATGGTCTCTTTCAGTCAAGACTGTGTGCAGCTCTCATTGGAGTTTAAAAGATGAATCCTGTGCTCGCAATTTTGCCAATGTATGCAGTTTTGCACACAAAAGAAAACCCAAAACTCCACCTGTTGCATCACAAATTTTAAAGGTTTTGGCAAAATCAAGCGCTATTTGGATGCAACAATCATAATAATAAAAAAAAAAAAAAAAAAAAAACTCCACAAAACCCTGAGTGGACTGGTGAAAGATACAATAAAATCTATCAGTATATGTTAAAATTGGGTGGTTGTGTAATTAGATGCACCCATGCTCTAGATCTAACCTGGGAGCTGAGAGTTGCCAGTGTGTGTGTGAGGGTTGGGGTTTCCTCTGGGTTCTCTAGTTTCCTCTCATCGCCCAAAACCTGCAGGTAGAAAGATTGGATCTCTGTTAGAGGGTGTGGGTGGAGGTGTGTGAGCGGGATTAGGAGGGGGTGAGAGTGGGTGGGGATTAATGAGTGGGTGGGGGTGAGAGAGTGTGTGTGGGGATGGGTGAGTGAGAGGGTGTGGGTGAGTGAGAATAGGTGGGGGTGAGTGAGTGAAAGTGGGTGGGGGTGAGTGAATGAGAATGGGTGGGGGTGAGTGAGTGAGAGTGGGTGGATATGGGTCATTGTGGGTGAATGTGGGTGTCACTGAGTGTGGGACACTGAGTGAATATGGGTGTGGGTCTGTTTTGGTATGGGTGCGTCACTGTGAGTGAGTATGGGTCACTGTGGGTGTAAGTGAGGGTGTGGGTGAGTGTGGATATGGGTCACTGTGGGTGAGTCAGTGTGGGTATGAGATGGGTGAGTGTGGGTCACTGTGATTGTGGGTATGAGTGGGTGAGTGTGGGTGAGGGGGGGGTTATTGTGTGAGTGTGGGTATGAGATGGGTGAGTGTGGGTCACTGTGATTGTGGGTATGAGTGGGTGAGTGTGGGTGAGGGGGGGGTTATTGTGTGAGTGTGGGTATGAGATGGGTGAGTGTGGGTCACTGTGATTGTGGGTATGAGTGGGTGAGTGTGGGTGAGGGGGGGGGGTTATTGTGTGAGTGTGGGTATGAGATGGGTGAGTGTGGGTCACTGTGAGTGTCGGTATGAGATGGGTGAGTGTGGGTCACTGTGAGTGTCGGTATGAGATGGGTGAGTGTGGGTCACTGTGAGTGTCGGTATGAGATGGGTGAGTGTGGGTCACGGTGAGTGTCGGTATGAGATGGGTGAGTGTGGGTCACGGTGAGTGTGGGTATGAGATGGGTGAGTGTGGGTCACGGTGAGTGTCGGTATGAGATGGGTGAGTGTGGGTCACGGTGAGTGTGGGTATGAGATGGGTGAGTGTGGGTCACGGTGAGTGTCGGTATGAGATGGGTGAGTGTGGGTCACGGTGAGTGTCGGTATGAGATGGGCGAGTGTGGGTCACGGTGAGTGTGGGTATGAGATGGGCGAGTGTGGGTCACGGTGAGTGTCGGTATGAGATGGGCGAGTGTGGGTCACGGTGAGCGTCGGTATGAGATGGGCGAGTGTGGGTCACGGTGAGCGTCGGTATGAGATGGGCGAGTGTGGGTCACGGTGAGCGTCGGTATGAGATGGGCGAGTGTGGGTCACGGTGAGCGTCGGTATGAGATGGGCGAGTGTGGGTCACGGTGAGCGTGGCTACGAGATGGGCGAGTGTGGGTCACGGTGAGCGTGGCTACGAGATGGGCGAGTGTGGGTCACGGTGAGTGTGGGTGAGTGTATACAGTATATAAAGTCTCATCTGAGTTCTCTGGTCATTCACCCAGTGTTCCCAGGATCAGCTCTGTGTCCATCCTCAGGATAGAGCACCTGCTGAAGATGAATGAATGAATGAATGATGTGAATTATAATAATAAGATAAATATTGCATTTTTTAAATGGTGCAGCTCTTCTGTTGGCACTTTGCTAGCATAATCTCAGTCAAACTAAACACCATGATGCATAAAAGTGTAAATGAAGTGAAAGTGAAAGTGAAAATGTATTGAAATCCGGTGACTTCAAACTGCAAACTAGTGCAGAAAGACCGGATCAGAAAATAAGAAGCTGCATGCTAACTAGTGATTAAAGGTCATGGTTTATAGAGCTGGTTATTATTGCTGCAGCTGATAACTAATCACAGAACACACTTCCCTGTTGCTGCTTATAAGAATCGTCTAAATCTCGTGTAATGTGTGGTTTTTTTTTTTTTATCACTTAATTTGCTGTAGTTAACGTTGGAGACTACATCCAGGCTGTGTTGGACCGGAACCTGGCGGAGAACATCTCCCGAGTTCTTTATCCCAATGACAATGTAAGTTCTCCGGAGAGAATACGCACTGTGGGGGAGAGTGAGCGAGTCCAATATCAAAGTCAAAAACAACTAAGAACCAAGGAAAACGTGCGTGAGCAGGAGGGGGTGTGCGTGAGCAGGAGGGGGTGTGCGTGAGCAGGAGGGGGTGTGCGTGAGCAGGAGGGGGTGTGCGTGAGCAGGAGGGGGTGTGCGTGAGCAGGGGGGGGTGTGCGTGAGCAGGGGGGGGTGTGCGTGAGCAGGAGGGGGTGTGCGTGAGCATGCACGTGTGCAAGAGTGTTCGAGCGCGTGTGTGTGTGTGTGTGTGTGAGCATGAGTGTAGAAAGTTTGCATGTCCTCACTAGCAGGTTGTGTAGAAATGTCCTAATAAGGACATGAGGTTACAGTGTGGTAACTCGCTTTTAACCACAGTAGAGACTTCTGTTTATCTTCCACTCAGCATTACTCTGTTCACATTCATGCACTTTTCTTGTTTTAGTTTTGTTTTTTCTTGGGTTTTTTCTGTTTAGTGTTTGTGTTTATGCACTGTTTGTTATAAGAGTTAATATTTTTTCTTTTTTTCTTTATATCTGTTTTAAATATTTAATTTTGTGTTGTATTTTTTGTCTGTGCACCTGTGTCTGTCTGTCTGTCCTGTCTGTGTGCGCACCTGTCTGTGCGTCTGTCTGTCTGTGTACGTGCCTGCCTGTGTGTGCACCTGTCTGTCTGTGGACCTACCTGTCTGTGCACCCTTCTGTCTGTCTGTGTGCGCACCTGTCTGTCCTGTCTGCCTGTCTGTGTGTCTGTCTGTCTGTGTGTACGTGCCTGCCTGTGTGTGCACCTGTCTGTCTGTGTGTGCACCTGTCTGTCTGTCTGACTGCTTGTCTGGTTTTTTTTTTCTTTTTTCTTTTTTTGAGTGTTTAGGTTCATGGGCTTGTGGATAAATCCTTTTTAAAAGTAAGATGTTTCAGAAAGCACTAGCATATTATAGTACATTTTTTTAAAGTGTGTGTGTGTGTTAGTTTTTTGAGGGTAAGGAGCTCCGTCTTAAGCAGGAGTATTTTGTGGTGGCAGCCACTCTACAGGACATCATCCGACGCTTTAAATCCTCCAAGTTCGGCAGCAGAGACCAAGTGCGCACTTCCATGGAGAATTTTCCGGAAAAGGTAAAGCAATCTTTCCAAGCTGTATTTTTTTAATGTCTATAAAGACTTGGAATAATTTAACCATTTCATATACATCTTCGAGAAGTCTTAACTTGCACCATGGCTATGTGAAAGATCCTGGTATTTTCTTTACTTAATGCTTCTGTAAGGTCCGTCTCCAACCAGAACAACCTCACAGCTCTCCCCTCGACATATTGACTTAGAGCCACACCCACATCCTGTGGCCACGCCCACTCAGAGCTGCTTCTTGGGCTTAATGTCATGCTTACATTTGCATATTTGAGCTCAAAGCCATGCCTTTCATCATAGGATTTCGGGGTTTTTTTTACAATCAAATTAAACTTTTTATTTTTATTTTTTATCTATGTCTCTCTTTCTCTTTAAGGTAGCGATCCAGCTGAATGACACGCACCCTGCACTGGCCATTCCTGAGCTCATGAGGATCCTCCTGGATGTAGAGAAACTATCCTGGGATAAGGTGAAGTAGAGAGCAGAGTGCTTGGGAAATTTATTTGACGATTGAGCGAATCGTACGCTGGTATGAATAGCTGCTCTGACGTGTGTGTGTGTGTGTGTGTGTGTGTGTGTGTGTGTGTGTGTGTGTGTGTGTGTGTGTGTGTGTGTGTGTAGGCATGGGCTATCGCCACCAAGACATGTGCATACACGAACCATACGGTGCTCCCGGAAGCTCTGGAGCGCTGGCCTGTCTACATGTTTGAGAAACTTCTTCCAAGACACCTGCAGATCATCTATGAGATCAACCAGCGTCACCTGAATGTGAGGACACACACACACACACACACACTGCAGTGACACTCATTAGGTTAGAAATGTAATGTAGTGTTAAGAAAGAGGAAGTTTCTTCAGTTCCTGGAGAAAAATGTGAAATAAACTGTTTCTCAACAGACTGCGTTGTGACATTATTGTTTCATCCTCTCTCCATACCTCCATCTATTGGTCTGTCTCTTTTCATCAGTCTGTCTTTCTTGCCCAGTCTCTCTTTCCGTCCATCTCTTGGTTTGAATTTTCTGTCTGACTGCCTACTGAACTCGCTGTCCATCTGTCTGTCCATTTATACATCTGTCTTTTTTTTTTTTAATCTATTTGTCTGTTTATCTGCCTCTTTGCCTGTCTATCTGCCAGTCAAACCACCCTGTCTGCCTGTCTCTCTACCCATCCATATGTCTCCTTGTCTGTCTGTCTTTCTGTTCATCTGTCTGTCAATTCATCAGTCTGTATCTCAGCTGACTGTCTATCCATCAATCCCTCTTTTCCTGTGTCTCTTTCTGTCCATCCGTTCATCTTCCCATCCTGCTGTCTGTCCAACCATCTCTCTGTCTGACTGCCTGTATGTCTGCCAACCTCTCTTCCCATCTGTCTGTCCATCTACCTGTCTGTCCCCATCACAGCTTGTGTGTCTGTGTACCTCTACCTCTGTCCATCCATCATGCTATCTGTCCACCTGTTTTGTCCATCCATTTGTTTTTGTCTATTTGTTTGTCCTTATCTTTCAGCATATCTGGCCATAGACAGAAAAATAGATGAATTAATAGATGGACAAATAGACGGACAGATGGACAAATAGACATATTAATAGATGGAAAAATAGATGGACAAATAGATGAATTAAAAGATGGACAGATAGATAGATCTGTCTCCATGTCTGTCTGCCAGTCAAGCCACCTACTTGTTTCCCTATTATTCTGTATGTCAGTCCACTTCTACCTCTTTCTGTATGTCTGTCCATCACCTTATCTGTCTTTCGGTCTGTCTATTTGTCTGTCTCTCTTCCTTGTCTGTCCAACCTTCTCCCAGTCTGTCTGACTGTTACTACTTTAGTCTGCCCCTTCCCTCTGTCTGTTTGTCTCTGTCTGTGTGTCCATTCTTCGATCTGTTTGTCTGTCTGTCTGTCTGTTTCTTCCTTAGTGTGCCCCTACCTTAAATCTGACCGTCTGCCTGTCTCTGTCCATTCTTTTGTCTGTCTGTCTTCCTGTCCTCCTGTCCATTCTTCTGTCTGTTTGTCTGTCTGTCTCTGTATGTTGCTATTTTCCCTTCTAATGCTTTGTGAATCTCTCTGCCTACCTGTCTGCCCACCTGTCTGCCCATGTTGTGGAATGAATTCAGTGAAGTCACTGTGTTTAAAATGTCTTTGACAGAGAGTAGCATCACTCTATCCAGGGGACTCGGATCGTCTTCGCAGGATGTCTCTAATCGAAGAAGGTGATCCCAAGAGGATAAACATGGCTCACCTGTGTGTGGTCGGCTCACACGCCGTCAACGGAGTCGCTCGCATCCACTCAGACATCGTCAAAACCACAGTGTGAGTGTGCATGGTCAGCCATGTTCCTTCATCTTTACTCCGGTGCTGAAGTAGGAACATGGCTGAGGTGAAAAATTGCACATTTTCCTTTTTCTCTGCAGTTTTAAAGACTTCTGCGACATCGAGCCGGAGAAGTTTCAGAACAAGACGAACGGCATCACCCCTCGCCGCTGGCTCCTGCTCTGTAACCCCGGGCTGGCTGAGGTCATCGCTGAGGTAAAGCTCACACAGGGCTACGTGAACTGAGCTGAAGACTTTTATTTGCATTTAGGAATTAATTATATTAACAATTCTCTTCTAAAGCTTGAATTGACTCCTTTTACCTGCTTTTTAGATTTATGTCATCATGTGATCGCACTTAATGTCAGAACTTTAACCAGTGTAAAGCTGACCAGAGGTAATTATATTAAAATTGGTAATATTTATAGTCAGTGGCGGACCGTCAGGGCCAGCAAGGCCTTCTCTGCTGGCCTAAACAGCAGTGATCTGAATTACTGACTTGCATTCTAATAGTCTATTCTCTACATTTCATAGCTTTTCTCTCGGTTGCGCTGCTTCCAGTAGTGTATATTTATGATAAGAGTATTTATCCAATCATATTTCAGCTAGTGGCTGACATCATGTGTTCCCAGAGTGAAAACCTGCCTCAAGGCCTTCAGAATTAAAAGTGCAGGCGCCCATAGCTTAAAATAAGTGGCAATGAAATTGTTACCTTAACCAATCAGATTTCAAGTTGGCGTCACTGGGCCCATCTAGCAGGCATACGATTACGTCAGCAATTTCCCATCCTTTGATTGGATAATTGGAGTAGTCAGAGGCAGCGACCCGCCCTCGCCCTACAGTGTTTCTATATTCACTGCGTCTCTTTTCGGATGCTGCGTCCTCCGGAGATTGCAGTTTGCTGCATACGGCATCAAGAATCTCTTTTTGAGAAAAGTAACTGTAATAAAATAGACTGTTCCTTGTGAGGTGTGAAATACTGTAGACTAATTTCTTTTTTACTTTGTAATTTAACGGTTGATTAGTATCTATTGCCGTGGCATCCAGGGGCGGTCCTAGAATTTTCATTTAAGGGGGGCTCAGCCCCCAATGAGGGTATAATAGTAATAAATAAATAAAATAAAATAAAATAAAGGTTTGACTAACAGGGTAGGATGGTAAACTTATTGCAGCATTCCACTGTATTGCATAGATGTGTATAACATTTGAGTACAACAAGCCAGATACAAGTCTTCCTGATCTCACACACACACACACACACACACACACACTTGTCCTCTGATCCTCGCTCTGCAACGCCGCAGTCTGCGGATTGAAGAACGTGCTGAAACACGGGGAGGAGCCGAAATCTGCCGCCGTTTTCATATGAAATTTAAAGGGGACTGAGGAGATCAGGAATTTGTGTACAGTTTATGGAGAATCGCAGAATTTTAGGAGGGCTGAGTAGAAAATGGCCTAGCGACGCATCATAATGATGGTATAGAGGTGGGTTAATTCAGGAAGGACACCAGTGAAGGCCTAGGTGTGAAATGCACGGCCCGCCACTGTTTATAGTATCCTAAATGTTCTTAGCTTTCAAGATTTTAAAGATGTTGAGTTTTCACCTTAGAGCTTTGGGGGAGACATTTTAGGTGCTTTTCACACCGGGAACGTTTGCTGAGGTCCGAATCAGAGTGTGTGTGTGTTCTCTGAGCTTCCTGCATCTTTGGTCAGGTTTCAGAATCACTTCTTGGTATCGAACCCTGGTCCATGAGTATTCATCTTACACCATGCATATAGAACACACTGCAACACTTTGCTGTTATACACAGTAAGGCACACACACACACACGGGTTACTTTATTTCCTGAATAAGTGCGGACCCGAGTTCGAGTGGCATTCACGTTCACTGGAATCGCAGTTTCACTGCAAACGAACTGACACCACCTCCGACAGGTAGCTTCTGGTTTAACAGGTACCACACTGTGCTTCCTGGACCACATGACCACTTTCACATCACCAGTTGATCGTGTAAAACCAAACTGTGCTCTGTTTTAGACTAAACTGACAGAAATCCTTCTTTAGTTACTTTTTACTACTTTTTCCACTTTGTACTTTCTAAATTTTCTTTTCCCCGAATGTCTCAAAGCTAGCTCTGTTGTATTTTTTTTAAAAAGTATATTTTTATTATTTATTTTTATTCTTTATTTTTTATTAATTAAATAACTTTATTATTTTATATTTATTCATTTTTATATATTTTTATTTCTCCATCGGACTTTTGAACTTTTAAATAATCTACAATTCTGCTAAAGTCGCCAGCCAAAAAAAATATCCTTTTGTATCTTCCGGATTGTTGCTTTCTCCCTTTGTGACTTGTGTTTTTATGATGTGAAACAGTGTAAGATAAAACCGTTCTCGTGTGTCTGTGTGCAGAAAATCGGCGAGGATTTCCTGAAGGACCTGTACCAGCTGAAGAAGCTGCTGGACTTCATTGATAATGACGTGTTCATCCGAGACGTGGCTAAAGTCAAACAGGTCAGTGGATCTATATACAGTGTGTTTAACTAACGGGTGAGGAATGGGGGATGCATCTTGATCCTGTGTGTGTGTGTGTGTGTGTGTGTGTAGGAGAACAAGCAGAAGTTAGCGGCGTATCTGGAGAAGACGTACAAGGTTCAGATCAATTCAGAGTCCATCTTTGACATTCAGGTGAAGAGGATCCACGAGTACAAGCGGCAACTGCTCAACTGCCTGCACATCATCACCTACTATAACCGTAAACACACACACACACACACACACACACACACACACACCATGTAACTCTGTGTATATCCAGTAGGTGGAAGTGTTTAACAAGCTTCAACAGTGAGTGCATTAAAAAATTGTGTTCAATGTTTGAAGAATAATAAGTAGACATTCAGTAACATAAAATATTAAATTTTTATTTTTTTTATAAATATTTTAAATAAATATTTTTTTTTTAAGTTTTTTTACTTTCTGAAATTTAAAATGCCAGCTTCTACAGATTTCTTCAACTTCTCTGTCTGCTTTAAAAGGCATTTAAAATGTTATATTCCTCATGTTTTATACAGTAACATTAGCTGCTGAAAGTAGAAATTTCTCCAAACATGTCATAAAAATTCTTCAATAATAAATGTGTGTGTGTGTGTATATATATATATATATATATATATATATATATATATATATATATATATATATATATATATATATATATATATATATATATATATATATATATATAATATATAATATTCCATCTTTTACAGGTATCAGAAAAGACCCAAGCAAGAGGTTTGTACCCAGAACCATCATGATCGGAGGCAAGGTGAGTCCTCAGAGCTTTTGAAAGAAATTCAGCTTATATAATGAGCTAAACCTTAAACAGGACTGCTCATATTTCCTTAAAGCATCGAGGGGAAGTCGAAAAGTGTGTGACATTCAGTATCGGAAATCACAAGGTGATTAAATCAGAGCTGTTGTGGTTTTTAAACTCTCTCTTCCCCTCTGCTCTGCCCCCTGCAGGCAGCGCCTGGGTACCACATGGCTAAAATGATCATTAAGCTGATCACCTCGGTGGCTGATGTGGTCAATAACGACCCGGTGGTGGGAGACCGGCTGAAGGTGATCTTCCTGGAGAACTACAGAGTCTCTCTGGCTGAGAAAGGTGAGCTGTAGTCCTGTAGAAGATGCTTATTATACTGTAACATCACATCCTGAATTAAGTGTTTTATTTATTTAATGAGTTTTATTTATTTAATAATGCATCAATATTTAATTATCTATCTATCTATCTATCTATCTATCTATCTATCTATCTATCTATCTATCTATCTATCTATCTATCTTTAAACTTCTTCCTAGTCATGTTTAATGCAATGGAATATACATTACATATATAGTTATGTATCATTTATGTGATGGAAAGAGCTGGAAAGAGTCTTTGTCATCAACTTTTAAGACAATAAGCAAAAAACATGTCAACAAAATTACAGCTTTCATGCAAAAACTACTTCTCCTTTTTATTTATAATTCTATACTATACTGTTCAGTATAAACGTAGAACAGTCATGAAGTTGATATGTTGGTAGCAGGAAAAATGGGCAAAGCTTCTGAGTGACTGTGACAAGGGCAAGAGGTGTGTGTGTGTGAACCTCAACCGTGTCCTTCTGCTGTGTAACTGCTCCTCTCTTCTTTAAAACAACCAACAAAAAGCTGATTTAACAGATTAATTAACAGATCAATTAAACAGCTGTAGATGTTTTGGAGTGGAGGATCTGTGTTTTGAGTTTTTAAGCTCATGGCAGGAATACATACAAAAATATGTCTGATGTCTGTGGATATATCCACAGATATCATACATATTTCTCTCTAAATAATAAATGACGATGATAAATAAAATAGTGTGTGTTGGTATGTATATGTGTGTGTGTGTGTGTGTGTGTGTATATATATATATATATATATATATATATATATATATATATATCTATATATATATATATATATATATATATATATATATATATATATATATATATATATATTTTTTTTTTTTTTTTAAACCCAATTCCAGTTTCTATTAGTTACAGGATCAATCAAAACTAAATGTAATTGGATGTCTAAACCACCATTTTGTTTGGTGCTATCCTCTCAATATGACCCTGAATATTGCATTAACCTCATTTCTACATTAACATTCATCACTGAGAGCATGATTATGTTTGTGGTTCAGTGATCCCAGCAGCAGACCTGTCTGAGCAGATCTCCACCGCCGGCACGGAAGCTTCCGGAACAGGCAACATGAAGTTCATGCTGAACGGAGCCCTCACCATCGGCACCATGGATGGCGCTAACGTGGAGATGGCCGAGGAGGCAGGAGAGGAGAACCTCTTCATCTTCGGCATGAGGGTGGCAGACGTGGAGGCCCTGGACCGCAAAGGGTAAGAGGGGAGAGATAAAGGATCTAGTTTTAATCAGGAAGGAGTGTGAGAGTTTATAAGCATGTATACCTGCAAAGGGTGCAACGTTCAGATCGGTCATCTAATGTTGAACAAAAACTTCAGCATGACCCTCACCCTGTACCTGAGGCTGACTTTGGGTGTCCAGAAAATGTTTCTGTGTGTAGAATAAGCTTAAGTAAATAATAATGTCTGAATTTAAGTGTAAAATTTAAACTATATAAAAATAATAATAAATATTCTGAACAATGATTTGATACAAAAATATTTTAACTTAGAATTTTAGTTAATTTCAGGTGTGTATTAATACTTGGCTTTTGATTTTCTCTGTCTCTCTTTGTGTGTCTGTCTTGTCTGTCTGTCTCCCTCCCTTTTTCTGTCTTTCTGCATGTCTGTGTATGCATCTCCCTGTATCCCTGTCTCTCTCCCTTTCTGTGTCTATCTTTCCCTGTGAATGTGTGTGTGTATTTCTGTCTGTGTGTGTATGTGTGCCGGTCTGTCTGTGTATATAGCTATAGCGCTCATGAGTACTATAACCGCTTGCCGGAGCTCAGACAGGTGATAGATCAGATCAGCACAGGCTTCTTCAGCCCCAAAGAGCCAGAGCTGTTCAAGGACGTGGTCAACATGTTGATGAATCATGACAGGTACATCTCTCTGTGTGTGTGTGTGTGTGTGTGTGTGTGTGTGTGTGTGTGTTTCTTATTGCTGAAGCTCCTACATCAAAGGTTAAAGTAGAACTGCTCAGAAAGCTTCTGTAGATATCCTGAGGAGCCTTGTGTTGTATAAAAATGAGAAAAAATAAGAAAAATACATTGGTTTAATGCTTTTTTTTTTTTTGTCTCAGGTTCAAGGTGTTTGCAGATTATGAGGCTTATATTAGCTGTCAGGAGAAAGTCAACGATCTCTACAGGGTGAGTGAAGAAGAGCCACACCCACACACACACTCTCTCTCTCTCTCTCTCTCTCTCTCTCTCCACAGAAGTGTTTTAAGTCTGCTTTAATCTAGGTTTTGATTGGGTACTGACCTGAAAAATGGTCTGTGATTGGTCATTTCCTGTGAAAGGAGGCGGGTCTTAATCGTGTTGAAAAATGCAAACTACCTTCTACTCAAACTCAAATATAAAAATTAGATAAGCTTGGAAGCATCAGCAAGAACCCTTACAGTCTCTACATAGAACCTAACAATAGAGTGCCTCTATATGCTGGGTTCCAAGTAGAACCTCTTAAGGAACCCTTAAGAACCTACACTACATCCTGCATTTTTGAACAGTTACAAATAATCACCTCCTTCTCATCTTTCCCTATTCAGAATCCTAAAGAGTGGACCAAGAAGGTGATCAGAAACATCGCCTGCTCTGGAAAATTCTCCAGCGATCGCACCATCTCAGAGTATGCCCGTGAGATCTGGGGGGTGGAGCCTACAGATCTGAAGATCCCACCGCCCAATGAGCCTCGAGACTGAAATGGGGGCTTCATTCTTTAATGCTGCAATGTGATTGGTTCTGTTTGATGGTTAAGATTAACAGATTTGAGGATCTCCTTGTTTCCCATAGCTGATAGATTATCCAGTGTGTATCTGTGGCTACACTGATGTCCGCCTTCCTCCTCTTTAATACTGTCTGTGTGTAACATTTCAAAACCTTTTGTGCCTGGAAGCTAGAAAGGACATTAAACGCAAAATTAAGACAAAAGTTAAGACTAGAAATTTCTCTGACAGAAAACTGTCCTTTCTGGTGCCTAATTATGCAATTTTACAAAACAACAATGGAACAAATGCATTAAATTCTGACCCAGCAACTGCAACTAGATCATATTTAGCTCTGCTAGCAATTATCCAACTCGGTACAGTTAGCAATTTAGCAATAACCCTTGTTGTAGTGGTTAGCATATCTTGGCGCTTACATTTTGGAGATCATTCAGCGCAGTTAGCATTTAGGAGATGCTAGCTTAAATCTTGTGATTAGCATGGACGCTGTCATCATATACAGCATCTCTCCTTGTTGGATTTTCTTTGTTAAATATAGAGCGCTGTTTAATTAGCACTGCACTTAGCAAACGGAGACGCTAGCTAAAATGTCTGTGTACACAAGCCTGTTGTAATCATCATATCTGTTCTATAATGTGTGTACGCGTCTTTTCTTTCCATGAGTTCTGTATGAAGTGCGACACTTGTGTTAAAAGAATAAAGCTGTTTAAAGGACAAAGGTATGTCGTGAATTCTTTGCCGGTTCATGAAGACAGACCAGACATTTTAAAGATTATAATTCTAGCTTTATATTAATATGAACCCTTTCATGCTCTTTTATGTGTAGAGCATATAAAGCTGTTATACGAAATATACATAAACCATCTATAAACCTTCTGCAAATGATTTAATGTCACATGATTCATCCTGGCTTCTCTCAACACGGTTCCTCTTTTTAATGTTACACAAACTTTCTACACAAATCCTCAAATTATATAACTTTTTTTTTATTGTTATTTATTATTATTATTAAATTCAAAATTAAATACTGTAGATTGACATGGCTGCTTTTTTGGATTTTAGATTTAGATAAGCACACAGGATGATGAAGGAAGGGGTGTGTCCGTGATAACAGGAAGGTTAAGAAATCTGTTTCATACACACGTGAATGTGTTGGCACCCACAGTGGTCACTGAAATAACTTGAAACTGACAAAAGTAATAATAAATTAACCAGTACTTTAAAACTGACCTAATAAAAATCAGACATTGCTTTTAAATTGTAGCAAAAGCAAAAAAACGAAACTAATGAAACTGGTCTGGACAAAAATTTATGGTACCCTCAACTTAATATTTTGTTGCACAACCTTTTGAGGCAATCACTGCAAACTAGAGTCTCTCGATGAGACTTCTGCTCCTGTCCGCAGGTATTTTGGCCCACTCCATGTCTCAGGTTTGAAGGGTGTCTTCTCCACACTGCAGGTTTCCGCTCTTTCCACAGACGTTCAGTAGGATCTAGATCAGCGCTCATAGAAGGCCACTTCAGAGTAGTCTAATGTTTTGTTCTTAGCCATTTTTGAAGATAAATCTTCAGTTTTGTCTCATCTGTCCAAAGGACATTCCCCCAGAAGCTTTGTGGCTTGTCAATATGCATTCTGGTAAATTTCAGTCTGTTTTTTTATCATTTGCTTTTCAACGTTGGAGTCTTCCTCAATCGTCTTCCATCAAGTCCACTTTGGCTCAAACAGTGACGGATGGTGCGATCTGACACTGATGTAGCTTGACCTTAGAGTTTGTTGGTTACCTTTCATATTTCTGTCTCTTCAATTTGTTATCAATTTTCCTCTTGCGGCCATGTCCATGGGGGTTGGCTACAGTCTCATGGACCATAAACTTCTGAGCAACTTTAGTCACAGGAAGCCCTTACCTTTAACCTGTCTATAATTTTCCGTCTAATTTCCTGAGACAGCTCTCTCCTTAGCTTTCTGTGCTCCATGCTTAGTGTGGTGCACACCATGATAACCAAACAGTGACGACTTTTCACCCTTTTTAAATAAGCAAAACTGACGGATTACAAGTTTGAAGACACCTTTGATGCTAATTACAGAACACACTTTTGTTTAACATGCCCCTATGGGCAAATTATTTTCACTCTTTTCTAGGGGTACCATCATTTTTGTCCAGTTTTATATTGCCTCTCCTCTTTCAGCCTGAAAGAGGAGAGGCAACATTTTCATCCATTCATCCATCCATTGTCTTTACATGCTTTATTCCTAATTAGGGTCACGGAGGTGTACTGGAGTCTATCCCAGCACACATTGGGCGAAAGGCAGGGGTCACCCTGGACAGGTCGCCAGTCCATCACAAGGCACAACATGTTCATAATAATTAATATTATTTAATTAATCCAGAACGTTCTGTTCGAGTTCATTTTGTTTAGAATGAAAAATTGTCTTGTTTACAATCAGGGCAATGTGTATGGCCTGAGATAACCCTTCAATGGAATGACTACTTTTTTGGGAATGTCTTGACTTTTTTGGGGAATGACTTGACTGTCTAAAGTTTCTTTAGAGTTCTCTAAAATGAACTGCATCATGTAACAGTCCTACAAAGGCCATATTTTCTTCAAAATCGATGAGCTTCATAATTCCACAATCAGCTTTAAATACTATATGACCTGAATGTTTTCTTTTTTATTGATTTTTGTAATTTATGATTTTTTAAAATGATTTATCCTTTTTATACACAGGGTATTTCTACACATAGACAATCTGTTTATTTTGTAATCTAGTTAAACACTGTAAAAAATATTTGACTGATTGAAATTATTTTGATGATTTTAAGTAATAAACCAGATACATAATCTTAAAGAATCTGTATGTTTTTAAATCATTTAAGCATGAAATATTTATTATTTATTATTAGTATTAGTAAAGCTGACTGGATTGTGTGTGTCTGTGATATTTAAAGCTTTGATTCATAACCCAAACCCATGCCATTATGTCAGAATCAGATGAGGGATGGAGTAATAACTGACTTATAATCAGATGTTACTCATGAGATGAGATGTACCTTTTTTATCCTACTTTATTAACTAGTAAGTTTTTACACTTCCTCCACAGGGAAACATTTATAATGCACAAGAATTCCGTTTATGGGACAATGCACAAATTTTTAATACACAAAAAAAATCTGTCTATGGTGATTTCTGCAATTCTTCCCCTTTTTATTCCTAGCAGAGATAACCACACAGGATGATAAATGAAGGGGCGTGTCCATGATAACAGGAAACAAGCCGCAAACCAAGGTTAAGAAATCCGTTTCATACACACATGAACGGAACTGTTGGCACCCACAGTGGTCACTGAAATAACTTGAAACTGACAAAAGTAATAATAAATAAACCTGTACTTTAAAATTGACTAATAAAAATCAGATCTGTCCACAGGTATTTTGGCCCACTCCATGGCCACTTTGGAATAGTCTAATGTGTTGTTCTTAGCCATTCTTGGAGACAAAACTCCAGTTTTGTCTCATCTGTCCAAAGGACACTCCCCCAGAAGCTTTGTGGCTTGTCAATATACATTCTGGTATTTTCACTCATTTCTAGGGGTATATCATTTTTGTTTAGAATGAAAAATGCTCTTGTTTACAATCAGGGCAATGTGCATGACCTGAGATAAGCCTTCACATAGGCACATTTGAACACTTTCTACTAAATATATATGCAGTTCTGAAATCCACAGGCTTTCCTGCACTGAAATTGATGTGTGTTTTTTTCAAGTAGTAAAGTTTTTAAATCCTTGTATTGAGAAATCCTGTCATTGCCCAATAAGTGTCCATTTCCAGGTTGCCTTGAATGGGTGGTATAACAGCATAATATAAAGGAAGCGCTGGTCAGTACACTCATCAGAATGTACTGAGTGTACTGATTACATCAGATCCACACCATGAATCCTGAAACGGTAAAAAGTTTAGCTTTTTATATGCTTTATAACATGAATTTACATATATTTTGTGAGCCTTTGCAGGGCTCATTTAGCTCATTTATCATTTAGATATAAAATAGCATTATGCCCCTGCAAAGGCTCACGAATATATATATATATATATATATATATATATATATATATATATATATATATATATATATATATATATATATATATATATATATGTATTGCACATTATGTAGCTAGGACAAACTTCTGTCCTAGCTCTGTGTTGTTGTTGTTTGTAATTATATGTTGTATGTTGTTTCTGTAGCACCAGGGTCCTGGAGAAGCGTTGTGTCATTTCACTATGTACTGTGTCAGCTATATGTGGTTGAAATGACAATAAAAGCTTCTTGAAATTTCAATAGAGCGGGAATTCATGAGGAAAAATGAAGCGCATCTTCACAGGACAGCACTTGAGTTTATGGAGACTGACAAAGCAAGTGACTCCTCAGGATCACATAAGGAAGTACTTAATGAAGAAGATCCCACCCTACCCACATCCAGTTGAATTTTGGGTTTCAGATGTAACCCATGTTACTGAGGAGACAGGATTCAGGGGGATACTGAAGTCCGAGCAGTTCAGACCTCCTAACAGTGAGTTCTCATGGTGGGCCTTAAAAATTAAAAAAGGGGAAATAAGATCAGCAGAGGAACGTTATATGAAGAGTAACGTCTCAAATACGGCACAAGAGCTGAAGGAACAAAAGCCGTTTTTGGAGAAGTTCACCACATCACCTCTCTTCAAACTAAAGAAATCTCGCTACGGCAATTATCGCTTCACGTTTCCCCTCACTGATCTGATGCAGTGGTACAAAGAACAGAACTGTGGAGGAGAAGACCCGGTTCTCAGGGTGTACGAGACCGTCACCTACAGACAACAGATTGTGTACACCGTGCTGATTCACAGTCCTGAGGATAACCAGCGTTTTGGAGAATATCCGCTTCTTGAGGCGAGTGAGTGGGTTCAGTATCAGGATGGGAAGATCATCTGGAAAGCACAAGCCATTTGTGAAACCCACCGGTATCAGTTCATTTCAGGAGAAGTACAAAAGCTGAATACTCGTAAGTTTTATGTCTGGGATCTGGTCAGTTTAATCTTTTACTTACCAAAACCTAAGTCTCTGAAAATCCCCAGAGAACGCCTTATAGAAGCTCTCGAGGCCTGTAAACTTGACAAAATAGATCTTTCAGGGTACCAAGGTCCTAAAAACAAAGAGGAGCGCTTCTTGGAAGCAAAGATGAACGTGAGTCAGTTGAAAGAGTTTTGACATTAACGCAACTTCACCCATAATTGTTAATCATACGAGGCAGCAGTTACATAAATAGAGGATGAAAATCAATGTACACACAAAAGTGTGTTTATGAAAACAAATGAAAAAATACCACTCATTAACCATGTCACATTTTATATAGAATTAGTTATGCTACAATGAGAAAAATTACAATTATTTTTAAAAATCTAAAAAAAAAAAAACAACTAGAGATTTTATTTTCTTAGAATAAAGGTAAAGTTTATTTATTTATTAAAGATATATATATATATATATATATATATAATTATATATACAGTTTATTATTTG